>NW_007252170.1:113767-114002 GCF_000164805.1 Carlito syrichta | reverse complement strand
AGATTCAGAGAACCCCTGCAAGACAACAAATGAGAAGACCAACTCCTAGACACATAATAATTCACCTAAACACAGTAAGCATAAAAGAAAAAAATCCTAAAGGCAGGATGAGAAAAAGGCCAGATCACCTACCATGGAAGACCAATCAGAATAGCAGCAGATTTATCTACAGAAGCCCTGCAGTCTAGGAGAGCTTGGAGCCCTATCTTCAAAGTCCTAAAAGATAAACAATTTC
>NW_007252170.1:51984-113100 GCF_000164805.1 Carlito syrichta | reverse complement strand
GGATTCACTCTCACATTTCAATAATTAGCCTGAATGTGAATGGACTAAACACACCACTGAAAAGACATAGAATGGCAAATGGATAAAATATCACCAGGCAACAATATACTGCCTTCAAGAGACCCATCTCACTAGAAAGGACATACACAGACTCAAAGTAAGAGGATGGGAAACATATTTTCAGGTGAATGGAACACAAAAGAAAGGAGGAGTCATGATCCTAATTTCAGACAAAATACCATTTAAGCTATCAAAAATTTAAAAAGATACAGAGGGCCACTACATAATGATAAAAGGTTCACTCCATCAACAAGAAATATCTATCGTAAACATATATGCACCCAACATAGGTGTGCCAACTTTCATAAAGCAACTTCTAGGAAAACTAAAGAAAGATATTGACTCTAACACCATCATAACTGGGAATTTTAATATCCCACTCACAACCCTAGACATATCATCAGGACAAAAGATCAGCAAGGAGATCTGGAACCTCAATGTGACTCTGGACCAAATGGACTTAATTGATACCTACAGAACATTCCATCCAAAGACCACAGAACACACATTCTACTCATCACTGCATGGAACGTATTCTAAGATCGACCACATAATTGGCCATAAATGAAGCATAAGCAAATTTAAAAGGACTGAAATTTTACCATACACCTTCTCAGACAACAGTGAAATAAAAATAAACATTAACACCAACAAGGTCCCCCTAAAATCCACAAAGACATGGACACTAAACAGCATGATGCTAAACAACTCCTGGGTCAATGATGAAATCAAAACACAGATCAAAAGATACAGCTGGAAACAAATGAAAATGAAGAAACATCTTACCAAAATCTCTGGGATGCCTTAAAAGCTGTAGTAAGAGGGGAATTTATATCCCTACAGACACGCATGAAGAAAATGGAAAGAACAGAAATTGACAACCTAACAAGCCACCTAAGGAAGCTGGAAACGCAAGACCACAAAAACCCTAATTTCAGCAGAAGAATCCAGATCACAAATATAAAAGCCCAAATCCGGGACATAAAAGACAAAAAGATAATACAAAAAAATCAATGAAACAAAAAGCTGGTTATTTGAAAGGATAAACAAGATTGATGGTCCCCTAGCTAGACTGACCAAGAAAAAAAGAGAAAAAATCCAAATAAGCACAATCAGAAACACAAAAGATGAAGTCACATCTGACCCTGAAGAAATACAAAAGATCAATAGAGACTGCTATGTACACTTGTATGGAAACAAACTTGAAAACCTTAAGGAAATGGAGGACTTTCTGATATCACACAACCTACCTAGGTTGGAACAAGAAGAAATTGAGACCTTAAATAGAACAATAACAATCAAAGAAATCGACTATGTAATAAGAAAACTACCTACAAAAAAAAGCCCTGGTCCAGATGGCTTTCCAGCAGAATTCTACAAGACATTTAAGGAGGAGCTGATACCAATCCTACTGAAGGTATTCCAGGTGATTGAAAAAGATGGAACTCTCCCCAAATCATTTTATGAAGCCAACATCACATTGATATTCAAGCCCAGGTAAAGATCCAACAAAGAAAGAGAACTACAGGCCAATATCTTTGATGAACATAGATGCTAAAATTCTCAACAAGATCCTAGCAGACTGGATTCAACAATACATCTCAAAAATCATCCATCATGACCTAGTATGCTTCATACCTGGGATGCAAGGTTGATTCAGCATTCGTAAAACCATAAATGTAATTAAATATATCAACAGATGTCAAAACAAAAACCACATGATTATATCAGTAGATGCAGAAAAAGCTTTTGATAACATCCAGCACCCTTCTTGATAAAAACCCTTGAACATCTAGGCATACGGGGAACATACCTCAAAATAGTAAAAGCCATCTACGAGAAACCCACAGGCAGCATACTCCTAAATGGACAATATTGGAACCATTTCCCCTGAAAACTGGAACAAGACAAGGATGCCCACTCTCACCCCTCCTGTTCAACACAGTATTGGAAGTCCTGGCTCAAGCAATCAGAGAAGAGAAGGCAATCAGGAGTACCCAAATAGGAAAAGAAGAAGTCAAGTTATCTCTCTTTGCAGACGATATGATTATGTACCTCGAAAACCGAAGAGAATCTGTCAAAAACCTCCTTACACTGATAAAGGCTTTAACAAAGTCTCAGGATACAAAATAAATGTGCAAAAGACAATTGCATTTCTTTACACCAATAATAAACAAACAGAAACCCAAATAAAAAACATAATTCCATTCACAATAGTCACAAAAAAAATGAAATACATTGGCATCTTCCTAACCAGAGGCGTGAAAGACCTTTACAATGAAAACTACAAAACACTGCTCAAAGAAATCAAAGATAACACAAACAAGTGGAAAAATATCCCATGCTCATGGATTGGAAGTATCAACATTGTGAAGATGTCCATCTTACCTAAGGCAGTCTACAAATTCAATGCAATACCCATCAAATTATCAGCAACATTCTTCTCAGACCCAGAAAAAACAACACAGGAATTCATACGGAAACACAAACATCCAAGAATAGCCAGAACAATCCTCAGCAAAAAAAACAAAGCAGTGGTATATCACATTACCAGACTTCAAACTTTACTATAAAGCTACAATCATCAAAACAGCTTGGTATTGCTATAGGAACAGGCATATAGATCAATGGAATAGAATTGAGATTCCAGAAGCAAAACCTCAATTTCTCAACCAACTCATCTTCGACAAAGCCTCTACCACCTACCACTGGGGAGAGGAGAACCCATTCAGTAAATGGTGCTGGGAAAACCGGCTGACCACATGCAGAAGATTGAAACAGGACCCCTATCTATCCCCATGCACAAAAGTTAACTCCAAATGGATCAGAGACCTAAATGTAAAACCTCAAACCATAAGAACCTTAGAAAATGAAGGAAATACCCTCATGGAAATCGGAACTGGCATCCAATTCCTAAACAAAACCCAAAACCCAAAGGTCATAAGAGAGAAGATACACAAGTGGGACCTTATTAAACTGACAAGCTTCTGCAAAGCCAAAGAAACCATCAAGAGAGTAGGGAGACAGCCTACAGACTGGGAAAAAGTATTTGCCAACACCAGGTCTCACAAAGGCTTAACATTTT
This sequence comes from Carlito syrichta, assembly GCF_000164805.1. NCBI lineage: Eukaryota > Metazoa > Chordata > Mammalia > Primates > Tarsiidae > Carlito > Carlito syrichta. Next base: position 109,955 of record NW_007252170.1, on the reverse strand, counting down.
GGATCTACAAGGAACTCAAATGTGCAGAAAAGAAAAAAACAAACAACCCCATTATAAAGTGGGCAAAAGATATGAACAGACACTTCACAAAGGAAGATATCCGAGCAGCCAACAGGCACATGAAGAAATGTTCAACATCACTAATCATCAGGGAGATACAAATCAAAACCACACTGAGATACCGCCTAACTCCAGCCAGAATGGCAATTATCAACAACTCAAAAAATAACAGCTGCTGGAGAGGGTGTGGCGAAAAGGGAACACTTCAACACTGTTGGTGGGAGTGTAAACTAGTGCAACCTCTGTGGAAAGCAGTATGGGAATTCCTAAAAGCTTTAAATATCAACCCCCCATACAACCCCGCAATCTCCCTACTGGGAATATATCCGGAAGAACTCAAATCACTCTATAAAAAAGATACCTGCACACGTATGTTTATCGCAGCATTGTTCACAATAGCAAGAACCTGGAAGCAACCATGCTGCCCATCAAAAGAGGACTGGATTTAAAAAATGTGGTACATATACACGATGGAATACTATGCAGCCATAAAAAAGAACAAAATCATGAATTTCACAGCAACCTAGATGGAACTAGTGTCTATAGTACTGAGTGACCTCTCACAGAAACAAAGATCCGAGTATCACATGTTCTCACTCATATAATGGACCTTGAACATCCAATCTAATACTATAAGAAAATGACTGACAGTAGTGGGAAACTTTGGTGCTGAGGGAGATGGGATTAACAGTAGCAAATATCTGGGGACGGGGAAACACCTCTTATCAACAAGGGTGCCTAAATAAAACGTAGTTGTATACCTAACCGTTAATTGTACCCCACAACATCATAATAAAAAATATTGATTATATATTAAAAAAAAAAAGAATCACACAACAGTTCAAGTGAATGTGGCACAGGAAATCAGAGGATATCACCCCCCTGCTTAAAATCCTCCATAATTTTCCAAGCACTTAGACTATACTGCAAGCTTTCACTGCTAATTTCATGACCCTTCATGACCTTGCCCTTGATCACTCCTGAACTCATGTTGGTCTCATGCTCCTCCTGAATACACGTGAGCACCTCTTCCCTTTTTTCTGTACTTTCATCCTGCTGACCCTGTTTGTACCTCAGGACTTTCACATTGGTTGTTACCACAGTCTGGGCTGTTCTTTCCCAGATTTCAATATATCCATCATGTGGGCTTTATGCCAAAAACACCTTTCTAGACCCAGAGATGCCTTCCTTAATGTTCCGGCCATTATCAAATCTCATGTTCTACTGTCTCCATAGAGAGGCTCAAAATGATACAAAACATTGGCCTAAGAATTGCCTTACAGCCAAAATGTGTAGCCAGAGAACTGTGGCACTCCTATCACTGTCTACAAGGTTTCACTCATAAAAGGCATGCTCAAATTTCAGTGCATGCTCAAATTTCATAGGCCAAAACAGAAAATGGGGGTGAGACTCTAACAAGGAAAAAGTAATAGGATAATAATGGATACAATTAAGGAATCATGGATCCCAGAAGCACAGTAAAGACAATAAGAGTATTCAAGGAATTATTTTTAAAAATCATTTTTTTGGCTGTAAGTAAGATGAGTCCATAGTGTTAATTCATATAGGCTGGGGCTACAAGAGTAAAAGAAGAGTGCACCACTGACACATATCACAAAAATGTTGAGGCAGTATTGATATTGAAGAGAGAGAAGATAAACTATATTGATTTTCTTATTAGAATGTAGGGGGGCAAGGGTATGCGAGAAGGTAGTGGTGCTGTTTATATCAACAAAGAAGTTAGAAAGGATAACATACAGAAAAAACCATTTAAAAAATTTTTAATTAATTTTTGTAATATTGGGCTGATGCATAAGCTCATAGCGTTTTTCTGCTTTCCCATGGAATGCAAATACTGCATGATGGTTGAGTCACCTTTGCCAGCTCTCAGGTTGATTTACATAGATCATCATGAGTTAAAGCATTTAAACAGTCTTCATCCAGGCCCGATGGTCTTCCTGAACCTGGAGAATCACTTAGGTCAAAGTGGCCCTCTTTGAAATGACAAAACCATTTTCTTGCCATGTTTTCCCTGATGGCATTCTCACCATACATGGCACAAATGTTTCCAGCTACTTCCACTGCCTTTACTCCTCTGTTAAACTCAAACAGAAGAATATGTCAGAAGTGTTCGTTTTTTTCCCACTTGACACGTCATCTTCTTTAGCCTACAAATAGCATTAAATTTCTTCAAATCTGCAAAATGCAAGGTGTATTCACAGCACAGCATTGTCACTCCAAATGACAAACAATGAACAAACTCCCAACCCCACAGTGTTGCCATGCCCAAAACAAATGCTACAAACTTATGCATCAACCTAATATTTCACTTTAGGTTTGGGTCCAAAATAAATCTAGTATCTAGAGCCAGTAAGAGATAAAACTAGAATTGGAGTAAAATTTCAAGAGTGGCAATATAAAGTTGGGATTTATTCCCACACAGAGGGTGGTTAAATGGCATCTGCATTCAACACAGTTGCTGGCCCCCTACCAGAAGCAGAGTATGTGTAGCTCAGAAGAGTCAGAGGCAATCTTTCACCATTTGCAAGGAAAGTGCATTAATCAACAAGCTATCTTTTATGTCAGAGGTCAGCAAAACCTGTGACCAAATTCAAACTGCCATCTATTTTTGTATGGTTGAGAAGCTAGCAATTTTACATTTTTTAAATAGTTGGAGAAAGACAAAAGAATAATATATCGTGACATATGACAACTATGAAGTTCACATTTAAGTGTTTATAAAGTCTTTGCAACGTAGCCATGCCCATTTATTTACATGCTGCATAGAGCTGCTTTTGTGGGACAGCAAATTTAAGTAACTGTGACTGAGACTAGTTAGACCACAAAATCTAAAATATTTACTTCTAGCCCTTTACAAAAAAAGTTTGCTGACACTTCTCAAAAAACAGACACAGGAAAGAAGGTTTTGGGCTGAGTCACAACTAAACCAGCAAGAAGGGAGCTGGTAGAAGAGAATCAAATTTAAGCTGCTGTGCACCAGGAGGGCATGCCCCCCACAGACACTGAGGTCATAAGACCCAAGGAAGAGTTAGTTGGCAAAGCCATTCGAGAAAATTATTAAAGAAACTATTCTGCATCTTAAACGGGGATATGCATTTATCCAGGGATAAGTGATTATGTGCCAAGGAGTATGTAAAACCCAGGACCAAACAAACATGGAACATTTTGAGGTGTGATTTCTGGGGGATACTGGAGATAAGGGGAATAGTTTTGTATTTAAAAATAGCCATTTTATTGAGTAGAATGCAAAATCTCCATGAATTTTTAAGTTAAAATTGGGATTAAAATGAGGAGGCCTCAGGTTATAATTTGAGCTATAAATTAGCTTTTCCCTGCCTTTAATGATACTTTAGTGGAAAGGTTCAAATAATACTGCATGGAATGCCCCAGAGTGTTTCTTGATGATGACAACTGCCACTCTCTGGGGCATTAACTTGAACCTGGGAAGCAAAATGTGACTCCTGTCAACTCCAATCTATTGATGATTTTTCCTCAGAACACCTTTGTTGGGATTGAGTCTACTTGTGTTGCTCAGAGGTCAAAAGTGTGATTAACAATGTCTGCTAGAGTTGGAGGGGATGGCACATGGCAATTTGCTTCAATAATTTATCATAGATGAATACAGAAATCTGTCTAAAACGTTGTTCACATTTTTAGACTGTTCAACCACTCAATCAGATTTAATATGTTGACCATCTACTTTCAACACCACGTTTGCCCTTAAATTTCTTTTTTCATGATTCTGAAGGTATTAACTAATATAGTGAGCATGTTCAAGTTTACTCTCAAGGAACCTTAAAGATTTTATAACAATCATCTCAATCCACTCATTCTTCTGTTTATTCCCATAGGATATATGGGTGAAAAGGACATTAAAAGGGCACTATATTCCATGTGAAAAATTTTAAGATTTTATTCTGTCAGGGTTAGGGAATAAACAAGAAAATACCAAAAAAAAATGTAAATAGAAAAATAAGTGGTAGAAATATAAAGGCATAATTAAAGTGTATGAAGCTGGGTGCAAGAATAATACTTCAGAATAATGGAACAGTCCAGAAGAGAAAGAGGATGCCTAAGACAAAGAAAGCAAAGAGCTGGAGAGAAATTCAAGAGACAGTTCCAAGGCAGACTCATTATAACTTATTAACTGATTAGATGTAGGGAATAATGAAAGTAAAAGATAAATACAGGAGTCTTCGTTTAACCAAGCAGGAAGGGGAGCAATTTGAGGGAGATATTGGTGATTATGCTGACCATTTGCCTGTTTGTTCGTAGATCTACCCTCTGCCCTTCCCTCCCACTCCTCCGCATCACAGAGAACTACATTACCCAGACTCCCTGGCCCACGGTATTCTGGGCAGGATTGGGCAAAGGCAGGCAGTAGTGGAAGAGAAAGGTTGGAAGGTAGGGGAGGTTGGGTTATTGCTTCTTCTATATTGCTTCTTCTATCAATTTGCCTCACAGCGACCAGATCATCCCCAAGATGTCAGATCCTACCAGACTAGCTTTCTGTCCTTGGTTCCAACTTCCTCTGTAGTTATAGCTTTAGCCTCAGCTGTAGTTCTAAATCTAGCTAGGTGGCCTTCACTTCTGGATTCTGGAAACTCCTTTTCCTTTTCTCTCTCTTGTGTTAGGGGTAATAGTACTTCCTGCTGTTGCTAATCTCTGGGTTGTCTCGCCAACCCATTTTGGCTTCTTGTGTCTTTTGTCAATTGTATAACCAATTCCCAGCATTCAATTCCCTATTTGAAATACTGCAACTAGTTTATTTCCTTGCATGAACCTCGATTGATACAGTAGTGAAGTCAGTTTGCATATGTGTGCATCTGTATATCTATTGCTTATAACAAGGAGACTCAGAAAGCAAGTAGATATAAATCAATTCTCTTCCCATAATTAAAAAAGTATCAAATAATGTCCAGGCATAAAGCAATAGACTGAAGGGTACTGGCACTATCATAAATATATTCTATTTTGTTAAGAGACATCATTTTTTAAAAAAGTTTTTGTAGAGACAGCATCTTGCTGTATTGCTTAGGCAGTCTTGAATTCCTGGCCTCAAGTGATGCTCCTGCCTCAATCCTAATCCTAACCCTAACCCTAACCCAATGAAAGCCATCATAATAGGCAACGGCTTGTGTAGTACTTATTATATACTATGCTGCACCGATCATACCTCATATTTTTTAATTCAATCTTTAAAACACAATCTTACACATATTTTATTTGGTCCTTAAAACATAGCCTTAGAGGCAGATATATTGTAATCCCCATTTCACAGATAAGAAAACTGAGATTTGGAGAGATTAATTTGCCCCAGGCCACCCTAAATCTAGATTGGAACTCAAGCAATCTGGTTCTAAAAATCCCCACTCTTAACGACTGCACTGTAGCTTAACTTAATTAGTGCCCTAGACATAGTTACTAACACAGGTTTTTTGTTTTTGTTTTTTGTTGTTTTTTTTTGAGTTGCCATCTCACTCTGTCGCCCAGACTGGAGTGCAGTGGTCACTCCCGGCCACCACAGCCTCGACCTGCTGGGCTCCGGGGATCCTTCCGCCTCAGCCTTCCGAGAACCGGAATTACAGGCATGCGCTACCACGCCCGGCTGATTTGTTTGTTTGTTTGTTTTGAGTTGGATAACACAGGTTTTTTAAAAAATGTTTTTAAGCCTGGCTCGGTGGCTCAGCCTGTAATCCCAGCGCTTTGGGAGACTGAGGTGAGTGGATTGCCTGAGCCCGCAGGTTCGAGACCCGCCTGGGCAACTTGGCGAGCCCTCATCTCTACAATAAATAAAAAATTAGCCGGTTGTGGTAGTGCGCGCCTGTAGTTCCAGCTACTTGGAAGGCTGAGGTGGAAGGATCGCGGAGCCCAGCAGGTCGAGGTTGCGGTGGCGGGGAGCGACCACTGCACTCCAGTCTGGGTGACAGAGTGAGATGGCAGCTCAAAAAAAAAAAAAAAGGTTTTAAGAACTATTATTTAGGGTAGATTTGTTAAAGTACTGCTTCTTTTCCTAAATATATCTGTAAAATATAAGTCAAGTAATAAATCTCTACAAAAAATAAATTTGAAGTTTTTAATGCACAAAAAGTACATCCCAGCAACAGAACAGGAATTGACAAATTAACAATGAGACTATATAAAGGAGACTCCTCCCCTCTTAGTAAATGGGAATATAGTGTAAATAGACATGAAAGGAGGAAACACTTTAGGAGAAAATGCAAACCCTAAAGTTGTATACGACATTCATATATGGCTTATTATCTCACAGCAATAATATCTTCATAATGATGTATATGACACTTAACCTCATTGGTAAGATGTTTTTGACTCAAAAGTTAAACAAAAATGCTGAAGAGGTAGTTTTGCCAATGCAAGGTGAAAAAAAGGCCTTACCTTGCTTTGGTTGTTTCTTCAGAGATATGCAATCGTTCCTTTTTTTTTTGTTCTAATTTTCTCCTGGATCAGCCAGGAAGATAATGTTTTTAGAAAAATCCAATCCAAATCCTCTAAAAACCATTTCCCCCAGAAAAAACTGCTCTGAAAGCCACCTGGGAAGTTTCCATCATTTTCTTTTGGATAGGAAACAGATTCTGGCTGAATGGAGACCTGTTAGGATCTGGCCAGCAGTTGTACAAATTCATCTTGTTTTATCTTCAAATTCTATACATAGGCTCATGATGGTAACTTCTTCAGTGACTCAAGAATATTGACAGATAGCCTGTCATTAAAAGTCAGGGATTGCTTTATAGTTAAAAAAAAAAAAAAAAGTTGAAGTCAGAAACAAAAGTTTAAAAAAATCTGTAGCTGGCCTGTGACATGGCATGATAAATACTACAAGCAACTAGAAGAAATTCCCCATGTTTTCAGTTGTGTTTCATAAAGTCATCACATCTTAAATTCAAAGAGAGTATTGACTTCTGATAGCCAGATGCCACATGCTGCATTATCTGTGTTGGGGGAACACATGGAGTGGGGAAAGTCTGGTGATATCCAAACTCTTTGACACTGGTCATTCAATTCTATATACAAAAACTAGTTAGTCCTATCCTTACAATGAGAAATAAGCCCACACACACAAAAAAATAGTTTCAAGAAGCAACAAAACATTTGTCAATTCGCAAAACTAGAACAATCATTTTCGGGACAATGGTTAGGAACCACTAGAAACAAAGTGACATCATATTTGTCAGGTATGACGTGTTATGCACAAGAAAGCATAAATATACAGTAAATAAGAGCTTTATATGTAGCCCCAGCAGAATATGTACATATCAGGGCTGCCGTGAAACTGAGCAGGAGTTTCCGGAGCATATTCCCAGCTAAAAGCAGTTTCATCAGACTATGGTGTGAAGGCAACAGATGCTGAGAACACCATGTGGTAACATGAAGCAGAGAGCCACATACATTTATCCTTGAAAATGCACAATGCGAGAAATAAAGGTCACAAGTGAGTTGCGCTTTGCCTGAGAGCATCTTCTTTCACATAAATAGGCACAAGTTTGTTCTGCAGGGGTGGTTTGCAGCCTCACACCTCTTTTGTGTCCATGGCACCAGAGACAGGTTCTCCCAGAACACACCGAGCCAAGTCACAGGCCAAGCACTGACTCCTGCCTTCACAGTCTCCAGATTCAAATCAAAGCATAAATAACAGAGGACACACTTGTGGCTCTTCCTTTCACCAGGTTACTGGGAATAGAACTGGTCAGAGCAGCTCAAATCCTGCACACCAGTGTGGAGTGGAGAGTAGCTTTGTGCACTTTTGCAAAAAACAAAAACCCCCAAAAATCTACTAGGTGTGTCTTTTATTTTATTGATTAGCTCTGTCTGTAGCTAGGAAAACACTATGTTGCTCTTGGGCTCGTTCTATAAGCTTCCTCTTCTTTTTCTTGTTCTTCTTCTCCTTTGCCTTTGGTGTTCTCTTCCCTACAAGGGGGAAAAGAGAGAGAAAAATGAAGACAAGTCAGAAAAGGCTCTTTCTCTAGGAAAGAAAACGCAAAAACATAGAGAGTTTTGCACAAAGCCCATCTGGAAAACATCACCTATGGAAAAAGCAGCCTCAAAGAGAAAATTGTTCACATTAATTTTGACGGAATAATAATAATTTACTAAATTGGATATGCTGTCTAAAACAGAGACTGATCTTCCTGTTACAGGGAACTGGCATATTTAAAAACCTCCCAGCGGCCTGATCAGTCTTTCAAATATCATCCTGCCACAAAAATTCCATTTATCCCCTCCCACTTTTAACAATGCTACCCTTTACTAGACATCTTTACATCTTTCTACTGCTCCACATGCCAGTGGGTCAAAAGAAAATAAGCATCCATCTACAGTAAATATACCAGAAGTTTCAAACTCCCCTCTCACTGCCCCATGGGGTGGAGGAAGCCTTGCTTTTAACATTATTCCCTCCGTGTTCTCCAAATGCCAATATATAAAATGACATATGTGCAATACTTTTTATTTTCTATAAAAATTCACGAGGACATCATTCATTATGTGCCTGATATAGGCTTCTTATCCAAATCCCCTGGACAAGCTGTTCTTACAACGAATGCAGAGCAAGAGGAATGCTTGTTTGTTCTGATGAACTGGTGGTAAGTGTCTTACTACCAGAAAATCACCCCAAGTTATCCTATTTCTCCTCTTTGCCTTAGCCACTAGGAAGCCCAGACCACAAGCTAAACCGTTGAGGTTTTCTTCCATCAGGAGTTTTGGATACAGTCTTTTATTTGCCTCTGCTGTATTTTACTTCTTCCATCTTGCAGTTATGATTTTATAGTCTTACTTTATAAGGTATCAGCATTTCCTTGCAAGTATGTATACATAATATTTTTTAAAAATAAGGAACATAAGGCATTTGTTTTTAGTCCATTGCCCTTTTGGGGATCTAAACACATAGGAATTATGGTATTTCTAGAGCAGAAAAAGATTTAAAGAAAGTCTTATTTTACAGAAAGTAAGTCACTCTATGCATTTTTAATACAGGAAGATTTTTCCTTAATGAACAAGAAAGAATTTTGTTGGCTGTACTTTTTCTCCTACTTGCCGTACTTCCTATTTTATCTTACAGTCTCACAAACCTTAAATTTTCTCTTCCTGTAAGGTGTAGGTATTAGACAGTAATCACTACTATAGATAGGACACTTGTTCGTGCTCTCCATTCTTCCCACAGCCATAAAAGAAAATCAATGTCCCAGACTTTTTCATTACAGAGATGTGGCTTGCTTACCTTTTCAATCCAGACAATGGAGAAGTTGGCTAATGTTAAAAAAAAATTTTTTTTAAAACCCAATAGACCAGAGACTAAGGGAAGTCATGAGATTTCTAAATAAGGGAGGTATTTCTCATTTATGTTCTTTAAGATCAGAAAGAGTCTGTTTTGTTTGAGGATGGAAAACAGGCTCACTCTTCGGGACCCTAGCACAGTGATTGGCACTTAGTCGATAATAAACAAATGTGAGCTGAGCAAAACTTTTATCACAAGGAAAAAAAGATTAAAAAGAATAGTTTTTAATAGGACACTATGCTAAAACAATGAGAACATGATCTCCCCCCATATTAAATTATAAAGGTCCTTGAAGTTAACTTCTGGTTCTCATTAAATTCTGGCATTAATGTTATAATGGCATTTTGCCATCTTTAAACATAGTTAATCCTACCCAATGAAACCTTAGTTCGAGCCATCGTTAATCAAAGCAGCTGTAAAGTTACAACTATTTAGGAACATTATCTCTAATGATGAGACACACCTAATGAAAGCAGAGAAATGAAATACTTAACACAAAATAGCATATTTTAAAACCTTTAATTATAAGATTGTAAAGAATTTTTTCTTAGTTCTATATTTTCTTTAAACAACAAAAATCCTTAGCTTAAAAGTCATTGCTGATCACATTTTAAAAACTCATTTTCTTTATGTTTAATTGATATAAAGCCTGGAGTTTCTTTTAAAAGCAAATTGAAATTAAGTGAATGGAAAAATAAAGCTAACATTACTGGTTTTAAAAATGTGTTCTGCTAGAATAAAAATATACTGAATGTGTTATTTAAAGGAAGCCTTTCACCTTCACAATTTCAGTTCTTTGCATGCATGATAGTTGGAAGTTAAACATATACTACTTTCCCTAACAACAAATCCATGAAAAATAACTGGAAATGCTTGTTTTAAGATGGCCAATTTCATGTCATTTACCCAATATATTATTCTGATGTAATTGTCAATATTAAATGGTTTTTTGGGTTTGCTGGCTGATATGATATTGTGTAATCAGGAAGTTACTCAATACTTGCATAAAACAGTTGGCATCCACCAAAAACTCAGCAATGCTTCTGAAAACTTATGTATATAAAATAATTTTTCAAATTGTACAAAATTTCCTTTGGCACTACATTATGTGGTAGCAGTTCCAACTAGCAATGCTTTGAGGGTTCTAATTAAACTCTAAAGATCTTCCTCAGATGTCTCCTTCGAATGGCACCTCTTTGCTATTGTTTGGTTGGTTGGTTTTGTTTTTGGCCAGTCCCACTTCTTACATAGGATATATTGCAAACACCAAGGAATTAAGATGGTTAGCCAAGATTTGACCACAGACAGGCCTAAATTAACTGAAAATATGTTGTGGTCTGTACGTTGTTCTGACTTTAAACCCAACTCAAAGTAATAAAAGAATAATAAAATGTAGCATAAGGTATAAAAAGCGTTTTGCTATATATTTTATTCTCTCTGTTCTAAGATTTTCAAACATGAGAAAATAAATTTAATCAGAAAGATTAAAACTAACAAAAAAATAAATACCTGTTCTTATCTATATATTTGAAATAAGATTTTTTTAGACATACAAGAGTATTGATTTCTGTTTTCACTTAATTTCTTCACATCTATGGATATGAGATTAGACTTGAATAATGACTTCTAGATTGTTGTACATTCTCCAGTGCATTCATGCTGTTATAGGAGATATTTAAAGTATCAGTCACCCAAAGAGAAATTCAATTCATGAATTTAACTTCTCCCTCCCTCCCTCCCTCCCTCTCTCTCTCACTCCTTCATCACTTCCACATGGAGCAGAATGCTTTTTTAAAAGTTTTAGTTCAACAGCTTTAAGGGTATGAATGGTTTTTGGTTATGTGGAAGCACCATACAGTGGTGAAAAAGTCTGGACTTTATGTGCACCCATCACCCCCACTAGTACACATTTTACCTAATAGGTGATTTTTCATCCTTCACCCTCTCCCCTTTCTGAGTCTCCAAAGTGCGTTATAACATTCTATATGCCTTTGCAGACCCAAGCTTAGCTCCCATTTATAAGGGAGAACATGTGATGTTTGGTTTTCTGTTCTTGCGTTACTTCACTTTGTATAATGGTCTTCAATTCCATCCAAGTTGCTATGACTTTAACTTTCTTATTTTTTAGTTCATAAGAAAAGACTGGGAATATATACTGTCCAAGATTAGAAATAAAAAGTTTTAACTTTTTGAAGAGACTGTCAAACTCTAGCATATCTAACTTGAAGGCAAATTGTGCATATCTTTATTTGGAATAGTGAATTATTTTGGGTTAGACAGAATCGGGTCTACAGAGCAGATCTTTTACACCACTATTATGTGCATGCAAGAAGACTGGTCCAGATATTACCATTTTTAATGAAGGCAATGTAGCTTAGAGAAAGGCTATCTCTGGGAAGAAGGAAATCTGGTAGCTAGGCAAGGTTTTGTAAACAAGACATCTGCTAAAGCATATACAGAATGAAAAAGCTAGAGTCATCTTCCACTAGAAAGTTATGAGACACCATGTGAAAAAGTCATGGTCTTAGAATGAAAGGAAGATGTGTAAAATATCACTGATGAGACAAGATTATCCTGAAAATGAACAGAGTTAGAAAGTTACTATCAAAGCCACATTTTAACCAATGTAATTACATTGACTTTCGCACATGTGGAAATGGTCCAAGAGCATAACCTATCAACTCTTCCACAGAGAAAGATGAACAATTCCTTATGGAAATACTCCTTCCATCCAGCTGTGGATTGCTGCTATTAGAATCAGAAATAGGGTAGATTATTTTGAACCAAGATATCAGACAGACTCACAAATTACATGAAGCTGTGAAAATATCAACTCTACTGCCAGTCAAATACTAACTTCATTCTTTCTTAAGCTCTCACATTCAAGGAAGATCTTCAAATGTTTTTTCCCCTCAGTAGGTTCAGGTAAGTGTCTGTATCACTGAAACAATGGTTCTTATATATCCAACAGGAAAGCAGAGAGGCTGTCCAGAGTTTCCATAATGATTACTAAGGGTTTTGAGAAAGACTTTCTAAGGGTAAATACAAAGGAGAAAAATTTCAGTAGTTCTGGCTATAAAAAGATAAAGCTTTTATTCTCTTATATATGTATGCAAATATACACACATAAATTGGGAAAAAGTAAGCCAAAATTATGGTAAATATAATTTACCATAATTATTGTACTTGTAGCCACAACTATGACAAAACCAGGACTGATTTTCACTAAATATTGATAAGTTTGTGATGTTCTGAATTGAAATCTAGGCTGCGCTGCATTATGAAATTCCCCATGGAGTCTTGAGGAGTATTTCAAGGAGATGTCATTTTTGAAAGCTACTAAAACTTGGGGACAAGAGACCTGTGTAGCCACTGACTTGGCAAATATAGTCATACTTCAGAGAATACTTTGGAAGCAGAACATAATGTTGCTTCCACATCTAAAGTCACAAGGACTGAGTTGTAGACAATGAATAGTAGTTGGGACATTTCTTTTTTTCATATGAGCAACTTGAGTTTGCCCAAAAGTGAGTAGCAACAGAGATTTATTTTATTTAAGAGTGATAAATGATTCTCTGGAAAAATGCCAACTGGCTCCTAAAATATTTTAAAAGCTCATATAAAAATTGACAAGACCTAAACACAATCCATAAAGGAAATCAAACTAACTAATAAATATATTTAAACAATAAAAAATCTCACAATCAAAACTTCCAAATAAAATGAAATGTGGTGGCAAAAAAAAAAAAATGAAATGCCACTGCAAAGATCTTTGAAAGTAAAAATATCTAAAGCTGATAAGAATGTGCTGAGACAGGCATCAGAAAATGTAAAACTGATACAGCCTTTCTGAAAAGCCATCTGGCAATATATACAAAAGCATTAAAAATATTCATAACTTTTGACTCAGGTATAGGAATCTATAATCTAAGCTTGAACAAAGATTTATACATAGAGAGATCTTTGCTATAAATCTGAAAAGAAACTGTAAAATACCACTACAATTTTTATAACCTCTTCTTTTTATGATTACTGAAGTAATAAAGCGTGTTTTTAACTATGAATTGAAGTATTTTATATCTTAAGGTCACAGCAGTTAAATTTATTTCCAAGAACACTACAACTACATGTCACTAAAACTTATCATAAACGGATATAAGAAAAGGCCTGGAATACAAACGCATTCCTACTGTGGTGGTGAGCAGATTCTTTTGGGGAGTGATTGGTTGTAATTGGATCTGAGATACGAAAGCTCAAGAACTACTGACCTAAACACTTTGGACATTAAGAATGGATGGAGTTCATGAAGGTTTTTTTCATCTAGGAAGGAGTCCAAGTAGACAGATATGTTGAGCAGGACTGGGATCTACCACAGTGTGTTCTATGTTGCCTAAGATAAAAACCTTCCCATTGTCCACGACAGGCCAGAATAACACATTTATTTTAATTAACAAGTAAAAATAGCATATAGTTATGGTGTACAATGTGATGTTTTGATGTATGTATATCATGTGAAATGATTGATCAAGCTAATTCACACATCCATCACCTCATATGCTAATTTTTTGTGAGAACATTTAAAATCTACTCTCTGCAATTTTCAAGTATTGAGTTATTAATTTACATCAACTGGGGAGACATACATTTAGGTAAGTTGGAGAGAGTAAAAAAAATGAATCAACTGTGGTTCCTTACAGCACAAGGTTCCCTAAGAGGCATTTTTAGTAACATCCATCTGGTTTTCTAGGAATACACCTCTTCCTATCCCTGAAAATATTTCACAGATAGATAGCGGTCTTTTGAGAGAACCAGCAACTTCTAATTCTGCAGTAAATAGTTTTCTCTGATCACATTTTCTCTGGAAAAAAAATAAAATAAAATTGGTTTGCCTGGAGAGAAACCAATAAATGTTAAAATTTTGAAAAATAATAAGCAGCTACCTAACTAAGGAGAATTTACTGAATTTCTTGAATTTCAAGTAATAACTTGGAAATTTTTCCAAAGAGTCACTTAGTCATTTCATCTTCATAAAAAAGCATGCGCTTTAAAAATCTTCACATACTCTGGGGATAACTTACTAGTAGTTGTTCGCCTCACAAGGCTTTTGTAGAGAGCATCAACCTTCCAAAAATAAAAAATAACTGACAGAATCGACTTCTCTAAATCGACAAACATGACAATAATTCAGAATATCAGAATTTAGAATATCTACTACCTGCACAGATTTACCCTAATTTGTAAAACCTAACTCAATAAACCAATTAAAATAGGATGCTGATGACATGTTACTATTCTTCTGTCTGTAAAAGTGTGCCATGTTTTTATCCTAAAAGGAATGGTATGAAGACTTCTCAATTCTTCTTACATAAGACATTTATTAGGCATAAGATCTCTTACCCATTTTATTGACAGGAAATTCTATTTTGTTTTATAATCTTGTTTCTTGTTCAAAATGATGAAAACAGACTAAAAGTTAATCCTGAAGATCACCTGAACCTTTAGGAATGAGTAACATTACCACTAAGGTTTCCTGCACATGGCATTTCATGGCCCTCATTTTATAGCTCTGAAGAAAAGCATTGTTCTTCAAGTGTACAACATAATTTTTAAAAGGCAATAAGCTTTTCCCAAACCTCTACCAACTCACTTGAAGCAATAAAGACTAGAGCAAAGAAAATGAGATTTGAGGTTGTTTCATATAGTGTTGGTCACTTCTGGTTAATTTAAGTTCTTAAATCTCTGGTACTCAAACAAACACAATTCAAAGACAGGATTCTATGGTGCTTTTAAGATAGGTGAGAATAAACAAAAAGAGGTGATATTAAAACTATCTAAAATTATTTTCATAAATACTTTAGGTTAATTGTAAAGGACAAAGACTTTCCGGGTAGTGGAAACAAAATAACTACTTTAATTTGTGTGAAAAAAAAGAATGCATAATTCTACCACAAGGGGGCAGTAATTCACTTTTATTGTAAGCGTATCCGTTAAGAATTATAGCTTTTGTTTTGGTTGTTTTTTGTAAATGTACAGGGAAGCTTTTGAACTCTAATTTCTTAAATACATTTCTAAAAAAAATCCCAGTTGGAGGTTTTTTTTTTTTTTTTTGGTCCTTTCTAGCCACAGGTAAGCTCTCTATTTGACTAAAATGTAAATAACAAGACTCAAATGCTGCACAAGAAAAAAATATAATTGCACTGCTGTTAAAGATATCTGACAGTAAAGAGGGCTAATGAAAACAGAAAAGAAAATTAAGAAGATGACTCTAATAGTTAAGCAGCGTTTTAGGGAAAAAAGCATTCTTCACAAATTCAGTTTGCCACTTTCTTATGGGAAAATTAACATAAGGACCTGTTCCAAGGTAGTTTTCCTTGGATCTCCTATTTATAAGAATAGAGATGGAAAAACAAAAACAAAAAACCTTCAATGTCTTATGGTGCAGAAAGCACACATAAATTTGACATCAAAGATGAAAGGTGAGATTTGGTGGTGATTTCTGGCAAGTTGCCCTCCCAGCACCACAATCCTTTGGCCACACTGGGGAGGGTGAAGAGATAGAGAGTATGCCAGACATTTGCCATGCCCTCCTCTAGTCCACTCTGCAATGTGGTTTAGAAATGAAGCTCAAAAAACCTACAATGACCTATCCAAGCTCCTGCAGCTACTTAGTGGCAGGGCTGTGCTTGGGGCAAGTTTCCATTTCTCTCTTAGATACTTTTCTAGCTTTAAAAGCCACTGAATAAGGATATAGTTGTAGAGTCATTTTTCAAGAAAGGTAGAGAAGCACTGGAAGATAACTAATGTTACCTTGCTTAGTTCTATAAGGAAAGTCATTGACCTCAAACTAGTCATGAAAACCCAGTATGACCAGGTGAGTACTACTGCATAACTAACCACTTATCTGTAACTTCGATTTTCTGTAAATTTGCACTGCACTAATTCCATTGCTTATTCTTTTTTATTACTTTTTAAGCAAGATGCATTCTATAGAGTGTCCTCTACAGGAAAAGTGAGACAGTGAACAGTCCTACTTTATGCCATGCTCTGTAAGTGTATTATACACATTCTCATTTTTTTGAATATGAGAAAAAATGTAAGTACTCAAGTTATGCTGCCAGAAAGTTGTACACAGCTTGCACTGAATTTATTCAGAATAAATACAATTTGCTGAAAACAATTAGGCTCATTTGGCATTTCTAAATTCAGTCAGAAAAAGCATTAGATTTTGCAGGGAAAATGATACCACTGTATTCACTTGATTAGGAGCTATGGGATAACCAGAAAAGAATTTCAAGTTTCTCCATAGCTGACTTCACACTACAAGGGAAGGTTCCTTTTAAGATAATTCCATTAGAACAAGAGAATTTAATACCTTCTTCTTGGTCTTAAATCAATAACCATTAACTAAATTTTAAAAAGTTGTACAAGAAATGACATTTAGGACTATCATCATATGGCAAACATTAATTTAATGTGGATTCAACACAATTTCTATAGAACTTGAATACACACAGTGAAAAGGAAGTAAAGATTTTTGTATAATAGCTATATAAGAGCATGGGTTATCAGTCTAAGCCTACAGCTCACCTAAGTGGCAAGTCCTACATGAAGACAGTCAACACAAGATATGAGAGGACACATGTTCTGCAAAGACCATGAATGTATTCCCTCCTCTATGCCTTCATAGCACTTTGAACTTGCCTCATTGTGGATATCTGCCACTATCAATTGCAATTTTGTTTGGTTGTATATCATGGTTATGGGTTTGTAAATAATTAAATATTGTGAAAAATATAATGCCAATTTAAGGTGCCTGGTTAGAGTTTTCCCAACAATCAAGTTATAAATATTCACTGAGACTTACCTCAACTAAGGTATGTTGGCTAGATCTAAACACTAAATATGGTCAGAAACCAAGGCCATATGGTTTTTGTCACTCATGGTTAGAGAGAGAGAGAGAGAGAGAGAAACTTTCCTGTTCTTCCTAGGCTCCCACATGGTTTTTACCCTCATCTTCAGCTTTATACATGGTCTATTCAAGCTATCCTAGTCCCGAATAAACCCTGTGACCTTTTGGCTCACCTCCCTCTTATAGTAGCCTCAGCCCTCCTTATCTTAAGTACATATTCCCAAGAGTGGAACTCAGCATGACTTGGTCACTGCACAGGTTAAACTACAGAGTCATGGATGCCTGAACAACCCATGGAAGGACCACTCTTCGACCTAACCTGGAAAAGGGAATGTCACATGATACTAGACTAGGCATCTAGAAATCAAGGTTAAGAACATGGGTTTGAGGGTCAGACAGCCCCAGATTCAAAATAGAGTTCTGCTGCTTAGAACCTAGCAATCCTGGATCTGTTAATTTTCTAAACCTTCGTTTTCTCATTTCTAAACTGGTAGTAGCAGTGGTACCTGCCTCAGCATTGCTGTGAGGAGCAAAAAATATGTATAAAATTCCAGATATTATACCTGGTACTCAAATGCTAAATAAACAATAGCACCCTATAAAGTGTCTTGTGTGTATTATTTCTAATCCTTGCAACAACCTGCAAGGTACGCATTGTTTCCATTTTGCTGATGAGGAAATAGGTTTAGAAAAGTTAAGTAAATAGTTGAGAATCACATAGTTCAGCAGTGATTCAAACCAACATCTGGCAGGTTCTAAAATCTGTGCTCTTTCTAGTATACTCTTTGGATCCCTGGTGCCCAGCAAAACGCTTTTGATCTCATAATCATTTAAATGGCTGCTGAACAAACAAATTAATAAGTAAATACATGGCTAGAGAAAGTCATCAACCTCCCTGCTCAATCCCACACAAAATCAGGATTCCTCTGGGCCCCGTTAGCTCCCCAGTGGACCTGGCCCTACAACCCAGATTTCTTACACCAATTATTCCTGGGAATAATTTGATTAAGATAATCGAAGCCTCAGTTTCCCAGGATCAAGCAACACATTTAGCAGTTGCAACTCAGAATCCACAGTATGCCATAGCAGAACCTGAGGTTAAAAAAAAATAAAACCCAAAGTAAAAAAATACAAAACAAACAAGGTAAACAAACAGAAACATAGGATGCCTATTTTTCAGTGGAGAGTCAGAAAAGGCTTAGACCAAAAGCCAGTTCACAGGCAAGAGGTAACAGAGTCCTCCAAGGAACATTCCCCCCCCCCCATATAGGTTCCCTAGACATATAACCACACCTGAAAGACCAGATTTTTTTTTTTAAGCTTCAGAGGGGGACTCAGTTAAAACTGCATGCAAGTCTAGAACATAAAGTGCTGCAGAAAGGGTATGGACAGGAGACAAAAGGAGTTTTAAAAAGATAAAGAAGGAACAGGTGAGTAAGGGGACTTTAAAATAAATGGCAGCCTCCTTTCCAATTGGGTTTACAATCTACCTTCCAAACATGAAAGAAAGCAATCCTCTTTCTGCCTGGACTCCCGGTCCCTAGGATCTGTTTGTGAGTGATGTCCTAAGAAAAAGGTGAGCCGAGATGAAGCTTCCTGTGTCACACATAGTGGAAGGGTCCTTGTATTTGTGCTCTAACCGTGTCAGACTCAGTCCTCTTGTGGTCAGAGTCCAGAACCTCGTGCTCCACGGAATATCTCGGTTTATTCAATGAACACATTCTATCTTGAAAAGCTGGCCAAGTTGATTTGCAAAAATTCTTAACAGACAAAAAAATTTGCCACTGCAAAAATTAAAACTAGAATCAAGTTTGGGGTTTCTGCCTAACTAGGAGGCGGAATTAAAGCTTCAAAAAGTGGAAAGATAAGGAAAGTACTTCTCAGTTCAGGTGATACAAATACCTAGACTGGCATAAGATGTTATTAGTTGGATTACAGAAGGAAGGATAAAAAAGGAAGCTTATTTCAAGTCATTTTTCTTCTTTCAGAAAAGTGTTACCTATAAGTTTCTTCCAAATGATGATCATTGCCATCATCATGCAGGTATAAGCTGTGTGCAAGGCACTAAGTGCATTACATCTGTTAACTCATTTCATATTAAAATATCCATATGAAATAGATACTCTCTATATCCCCCACCCCCCTTTTTTTTACTGATAACAACTGTACACTAAACAAATTTTTACATTGCATGTGATAATTTGATAGATTCATATAATCCAACCAGGGAATTGGGATATCTGTCACATTAAATATTTATCCCCAGTTTTCAGAAGAAGAAACTGAGGGTCGGAGAGATTAAGTAACCCAAAATACCACAGACTGTAAGTGGTAGAGTTGGGATTTGAACTCAGGCACTCTGGTACCAAAGTCTACCCTCTTGTCCATTATACTTTACTTTCTCTCATTACCTTTGTGACGTAATAAGCATTTACTTGAAGGGGAGGAGAGGAAGGAGGCGGTCAGGGTTATCCTCTTCCCTTCCATCATAATCTCCTGCAAGTCCCATGAACTGGTCATCCCATTAACTGGCAGAATCATTAAATTCATAAAATGAAGGCTGGGACCATTATTGATTTGATACAAGACCAGAATAACCAAGGGAAGATTTTCTTTGTTATTCTGACAAGACAAGGAAAGCAAATAAACATTTGCCAAAATAAATAGTCTCTATTCACAAGTAAAGACCAGACAAATGTTCTGATCACTATATCTTTGTAATTACCCAAGATATAGCAATGGAATTTAATTGGGGGAATTACTTGAGAAAGAACACTAAATAACATGTTCAGCATACTTCATGATTATTAGAGACATCACATCTCTAAGGTTTAAAAAAGAACCACTTAGCTGCTTATCTTGAATCCTAATATCTTTGTCTGTGACTACAAAATATTAAAACAGTAGAACATGGTTCATTATCCTTTACCAACAGTCTAATATCAAATGAGATGGGTTCATTTTTCCTTCACTGAAAATAGTATTTCAGTCTCCAGAAGTATAGTAACTGTTAAAAATGTAATATAAGCTAAAATTAAACAAAGCTACTACACATGTGCATACTCATATCTATGCACTTAGTATCTATAATAAGTTTCCCAAGTGCTGCTTATTATCATGCTTCTATCAGTACATTCTTATCGGTTTTACTGAACTCAGGTGCTAAAGCACAGCATGAGAAATCAAAAGCTTGCAAATAACATGAAAAAGTCATGAAATGTATTTAAATGAATCACAACTGAATCAAAGGTATCCAAGAGGAAATTCACATCCAAACTACCATTAATTTCAGTAAAAGACATTACCTGGAGTTTGACAAGAAAAGCTATGTAAGGAATATCCATGAGCAAAGTAACAAAAAAACTCTTCATGATCTTGGCAGAGCAGGCTCCAGGGCCTGTACTGAACCTTGAGCTATATGTGTCAGTGTCCCTGAATTAAGTCTACACCTATAACAAGTGAACATCAATGGTGGAAGACACTGAAGTGGAAGACAGACAGAATTTAAGTATACCAAAAAGCAAAAGCAAAGTAACAACAATAACAAATAATAACTTAGAAGAAAACTACAGAAAATGCTTTGCCAGGAAACGAACAACAACAACAACAAAGATGTCAATGCTCACAGAATATGTAAAATTTTACCTTTTAAAAGACGAACTATTTTATATCTTTTGCCATTTACTAATCACAAGCAGAATTACAGCTATGAAGCTATAATAAAGTCATAATTATGACTTTACCTATCAGGGAAGTTAGAGACTGAATTACTGAGAACAGACATGAAAAGACTTCCTCCCTCGCCTTTTCAAAAATTAGGTAACTATCCTTCTAACAGTAGCTTAGAAATCAGAAGACACCGGGCTCGGTGGCTCAGCCTGGAATCCCGCGCCTTTGGGAGGTTGAGGTGAGTGAATTGCCTGAGCCCGTGGGTTTGAGACCCGCCTGGGCAGCGAGACCTCATCTCTACAATAAATCAAAAAATCAGCCGGGTGTGGTAGCGCATGCCTGTAATTCCGGCTACTCGGAAGGCTGAGGCGGAAGGAACGTCAAACTCCAGCAGGAGCGGCCACTGCACTCCAGTCTGGGCGACTGAGTGAGACTCCAACTCAAAAAAAAGAAATCAGAAGACAAGGAATGAGTTAAGAAACTTCTGAAAATTGCTTCTAGTTTGACTGTAATACAAAACAGATAAAATTTTTGAATGATAGATTTTAAAGAATATCAATACTTAAACATATTTTAATTGCTTTTTACTAGTGCTTTCCAACAATACCCAGGGTTCAGAATGTAAATGTTTTATTAAAAATGTAATTGGCTCTAACATAAATCAAATCTTTGAAAGACAATGTAACTGTTTTAATGACTCTTCATTTAATCTTAAATTTGAGGTCACTGAAAAGTTTCAGTAGCAATGAAGTCACCGTAAAAATTACAAAGACTATGCACAATTTCTCTGAGATATGTATGTGTGTGTATATTCAGATTTGCTTGTGTATCTAAAATACACTCCTCCTTAGAATATAACTGGGCATATAAGTGGGAAAACAGCTTACTTCCACATAAATGTATGTGTGTTTACCTGATAGCATAGAATTATATGTTTTAGGATTAAGACTGACAAGCTACAAGTTTCTTTAACAATAAGACTAAAAATTTTGGAGAAGTCATCTAAAATAAATTCTATTAAAAAAACTTCCCAAACTACATTAGCTGATTTCAACCACAAATTATATATATAATCTGTATGCCCATATAAACTTAAGAAGAGTTGCAAATTTGCTATAGTAAAAGCTATGGCTTGGAGTCATAACTAATCAATGCTACTTTTTTGCTCTGACAAAGAACATTTTGCAAATATTCAAAGTTTCAAGGAGTGCCACTGCACTCCAGCCTGGGCAACACTGAGACCCCAACTCAAAAAAAAGAAAAAGAAACACCAAAAAACTAAATAACAAAATGGTTCTAAAGACATGATTCTCTAGGGAAATCTGCAACAGAGTTTTTTTTTTTTTTAATGGCAATATTTGAGTCATATACCATTTAGTTTGAAGCACTGGAGGTAAAAAACAGAGCATTTGAACATAAATCCTCTTCCATATGTATTGTACATAACTCTAAGAATAACATATTTCACAACTTGAGTACATTGATTAAAATATTATCTTTTCCCACTAAAATAATGAGTGTTTCCCAATGCCAACAAGATTTTATTTTAGAGGTTGAAATTCAGCCAGTCCCCATGAAGGGTTATACAGAAGCATACTTTTATGCAGGTAAAGAGTTCCTTCCCCAAATGCCACTCTGTGGAAATTTTATATACTATCAACTGCAATTGGTACACACCTGTATATTTATGCATTCAAAATTAAGTATTATATGTTAAAAATATAAGTTAGATTAAAAATAACAAGGTAGTCATATGCCCATGTGGTTTAAGTGCAAAGTGGTGCAACCTGTCTGCAATACAATAGAATGGTGTACCAAACTTCTTCAAAAAGTATATACCGCAATTAGAAGACTAACCCAAGCAAAATATTCAAAAAGCAGAAAAGGATATTAACACAGATAGTCACAGTAAACTTATTTGTGTTAAATAAACACAGACTCAACTGAAAGTTTAAACAAAAAGTAGAGGAATTGTTTGGTGACTGACTATATTGTGTCTTAAAATAGGTTATACAGTCATTAAAACTATGTCCGTAGTGACTTTTTAATGACTAGAAAAAACACTACGTATCTAAAGTAATTCCTATAAAAAAAACCTTCCAGAATTATATAAACTGATTTCAATCAGCAAATTATATATATGTAATATATATACCCATACACACACATATATAGAGCCAAATGGATACATTTTAAGAAAGGAAAAACTGTATTAAAATTCTAATACTCAATATATACCAATAACAAAAGTTGAATACAAGTCAAATTTGACTTCTGCAATTATAAAAGGTGCTCAAAGTAGTTACCATCAGCATCTAGATACTTTTGATTACAGCGAAGTAAAAGAAATACATAGATAATGTCTCTTAAAATATGTATATATTTTTGATACCCCACGTATATGTCAAATGCCTTTAGAAAAAAGAATAAAATGAGTAATTTATTTTTCAGTGGTGAGATCCTAGGTAGTGATGATTTTTCTTCTGTAAGTTTCTGTGCTGTCTACTTTCTCACCTCATCTATACAATATTATTCTTCCATAGACTGCTTAATTTCCAACAGTAATAGAGGCCAAAAGATGTACTGTTAAGAGAAAGTAACTATCAACTTAGATCTGTACACCCAGCAACACTATCAGTGTTGCTGGCTGTATAGATCGACAGAGTGAGACTCCAACTCAAAAAAAAAAAACCAGAGTGAAGGCAGGCCAGGAATGGTGGCTCATGTCTGTAATACCAGCACTTCAGGAGATTAAGTGAGAGGAATGCCAGAATTCCGGGGTTCTAGACCAGTCTAGGCAACTTGGTAAGACATCGTCTACACAATAAATCAAAAAATTAGTCAGGTGTGGTGGCACACACCTGTAGTTCCAACTACTTGAAAGACTGAGGCATTAAAATTGCCTGAACCCAGCAGGGAAAGGATACGGCCGCCACGATCATGAAACTGTATTCCTGTCTGGGCAAGAGTGAGACTCCGACTTGGAGCCGGAGGAGTGAATGCAGCGTAAGATATTCTAAGACATTCAAAAATTGAATTTACTATAAACAAACCCTCACAAAGAATGTGCTTCAAGAAGGAAATTGACCACAGGAGTGGGATACAAAAAGGAATGCTGAGGGGAAGAGGCGGGAGAGGATTTGAATATATGGATTAATCTGAACAAACATTGTATGTATCAAACAATAAAATATAATATCTAATCATAGGGTAAAACTAAATACTGCACAAGATTAACACAGTTTCTGAAAAGAAGGAGGACAATGGTATTAAACTCTTGGAAAATTCCTGTATTGTTTGCAAGGATGGGTGCGATTCCAATAAAAATCCTAAAAGATATTGTGTAACATTACTGATTTTAATGTTTCTGTGAAAGATCAAAAGCTAAAATAGCCAAGACACTTTTGAATCAAATCAAGGTGAGGAACCTTGTTCCGCCAGATTTAAATTTTGTTATAAATGTATAGTAATTAAGACAGTATGGTATTGATAAAGGGAATGACAGACCAATTTAAAAGAATAGAGACCATACCCATGCATATGTAGAAATCTAACATGCTAGAGAAGTAGAAAAAGAATAGATTATTGAATAAATCATGCTAGGATGATTCATTATCTGAAAAGAAAGAAAAGAAATTGTATTCCCAGCTTGTGCCTAACACACAAAAAGTCAACTCCCAGGTGGATTTAAGGTCTAAATGTGAATACAAAAAAATTGAAAACTTTTAGTACAAAGTATAGGCGAATATAGAGGTGGAAAAATATTCTTTAAGGCTCCGTAAAAGATTAGTACATACAACTATAATAAGATAAATGTCCTTCATTCAAAAATGACAACTTTTAAAAGGATGAAAAACAAGACACAATATGTGAGAAGGTACTTGAAACATGCAAAAAAGACAAACGATTTATACAGATAATATTTTATTCAAAACTCTGTATCACTCTATGTATACAGAAGCGAAAATAAACACAAACCTAAACAACAGACTTTTTATGCATATGTAAATGTCTTCTAAAAAGATAACGACAAGAAAGGAATTACAGACAGAAAGATTAGGACAGTACTTATAAGGAACCTCACCATATTGTGAGGAAACCCAAGCCAACCACAAGCAGAGGTTATGCAGTTAGAGGAATGCCCACCCAACACTCCACTGTCCCAGCCATGCCAGCGCAGGAGCCAAACATGAGACTGAGAAGCCTTTAAAGGGATGCACCTTCAGCAGTCAACTAATGCAACAGATGGGTGCCCACAAGTGAGAGTCTTCCACCTGCTGCCCTTCAAGTCTCAGATCTGTAAAAGATGATGACAAGACTGTTGATTTTAGGCTACTAAGTTTTGTAATGTTTGCCATGCCACAATAGATCACCAAAATAGACACGATCCTACTGGGAAGACTGCCAAGGTATAGCTGAAATGCACTGCACATTCTTTGTCATAAACTCACACTCTTTAAGTGTCTTTAGTTGGTGAGTGCACATGTACCCATCCTGGTAGGATTTCATTCATAAATTTGGAGTAAAACGTTTTGCATGGTGTTATAATGAATACTGCAAGGGCAACAATTTAAGAAGCATGAAACACCAGTAAAGGTAACTTAGCATTAAAAAAAAAAATTGGGACTCTAAAACTAGAAGTCTGAGGACAGCTTGATTTTAATTTTTGTTGTCTGGATAAAAAGTACTTTTCTCACGTATGGCTTGTAGGATTTTCTCTTCATTCTTTGCATTCAAAAATTTTTTTCCAGATTGTGTAGCTCCCTCTTTAACATATTGAGTTACTTGGTTCTATAATCCAGGACATGTTTAATTAAGTCATTTTACTATGATTTTTTTAAAAAGAATTTTTTAAGAGTAGTTTTACCTTCACAGCAAAAATTGATCAGAAGATACAGAGATTTCCCACATACCCCACAAGGGTATTTTTCAACTCAAGTATTTTGTTGCTTATATTTATCATCTTTTCCATCATCATTTTTATGATTTTATTTTATAAAATTCTATTCGAGTTTTCCAAGTTTTTCCTCCACATCATTATTTTATTTTTCAAATAATCAAGTTTGCACTTGACACTCCCCACATTTTAATGTGGCTACTTGAGACATGGGTTCCCTTCAATTCCTTTTCTTACTTACTTCCCTCTTAATTTAATAATATTGTCCCTTTATCTCCACCTATTAACTACAAAACTATCTTATAAATACTATGCCTTCCTTACATTCTTTGGGGGACAAATTTTATCCCTACATTTTTTTTCTGTTCTTACATATATGACATGCAACAATATTAGAAGTCTGAGCTTTGCTAAATTTTTTAATGATTTCTTATTCAACAATAATTATTCCATAAATTCATTTTTTCCTTACTTAATGTATAAAAAGTCTGTTCACATCCAACAGATCAATTGTGGGGACTTCCCTCTTTTTCTGGCCATCTAGGTGTTGATTAAATTCCATTTTCATCTTGAGGAATGAAAGCACTCAATTTGCCAATCCTCCCACCTAATCCAACGTTTAGGAAGCGTTTCTCTATTGTGACAATGTTGAGCCATTCCTAGCTACTTTCTGGATCTTTAAAGGGAAGTAAATTATGATCTGGCATTCACTCCGTCAGAGTTCTTTCTCTCATCTCCCAGATTTTCAGTCCTTAAGGGGACCATGTTTTCCAATGTGCTACCTACTTCTTATTCCTTTGTTTTCTGGGAGTAGTTAATATTTGTAGGAAGAGCAATTCCAATAGACTTTAGAAAGACAGATGAAATAGAGAGAAATATGGTTTCATAGACAGCTTATCCTTCTCATTAAAGGCATTAACTCTGAAGCCAGCCTGCCTAGATTCAAATCCAGGATCCATTCTTTATCTTGCTCAGAGCACACAGGTAACGTTGATCATCTCTGTGCCCCTATTTCCTCATCTGAAAGTCAGGATTAATCATAGGACCTACCCTATACAACTAATTGGTAATTAAATGAGTTGATATACATATTACAATGTCTGGAACGTTGTAAGTATGCACGAATTAGCTATAAATACAATTCTGTTGTTATAAAGCCGAGGCCTTGCAACAAAAGGATACTGTCTAGATTTCAGGTGCTTTGGGAGTGAAGAAAGTTATTTTCTAGCTTTCACGTAGGCACAGTCACCAGCAACATAACATAAATAACCCTCTACTTAGGTTTCCAATTCAGACTTGACAGTTGTTTAATTGTCATACCTTCCTTCTGGATTCTGGCAAAGGGTTGACTATTGGATTTAGGCTACAATGCTGCCCCATTTCTTCTTTATACATATTGTAGGGAGAGGTCAGATAGGGTGGAGGAAGGGCAAATCCATCCAGATACACTTCTAAATCGGAGGCCAGTGATCATTAATCCTATATTCAAATACTTTGTACAGCTAAAGTGTGCATGACTAAGAACAACTCACAAGTCCAATTCTGTTTTGTTTACACCAGTGGCAAATAGCAAATTCTAAAAGTTCTAACGAATCAAAAACATTCAATATGTACAAAAAATTCAAAGAGCTGTTCAGGATCTTGAGGGTGCATCTTCTCTATATATCTGACTTTAAATGTACCTATATCAATCTATCCTGGAAAAAGTATCTTAGAGACACAAGAGAATACTTAAGTATTTGTAATAACCTTAAGTACCAAAGAGCTCTTGATTATTTGAACTCCAAATCCCCTTCTGTGGTTACTTAAGTACATTTTCTCTGAGAGAAAACATAGTTGGCCACCAGGTTCCATATAATCTTTATGTTCTTAAAACTTTGTTAGATCATCCCTTACCCTTTTTCAAAAGTATATAGTTAACAGATGCACTACTTAGCTGACAAAGTTTGCATAAATAATTAGCTTTATATAAACACATACTGCCTATTTTTCTTCTGAAATGTCATATTTATTTTAAACAAGAGACTTGCCAAAAGTCTTCCAAATTACACTGTGAAGACCTCTCTAGCACTGTTTCTAGCCTAACATTGGATTCCTTTTACTAAAGGTACTTAGATGATATACAATTAATGAAACTTGGAGAAATGTCATTCCAAATTTTTATGTAAGGAACATTTAAAAGAGGTGAGTTACTAAACTGGATGCTTCCCAACAATCATCTTAGTGCAGAAGAGCAATTTAGCATATAGGTTAAGGATATGCTTTTTCTAGATTGAGCTTGGGTTTTAGCCTCAGCTCTGCCACTATAATGTTTCCAGTTTCAGAGCTGGTATCTTCTCTAAGCCTCAGTTTCTTATCTGTAAAATGTGAAAAATAGTAGTTCCTACCAGATGAAGTTGATGTTATGATTAAATAAGAAAATGAAGTCCAGTCCAGTTCATGGCACATAGTGCCCATACAATACACTGGCAGTAATGGCGATGGTGACAATAACAATGAGAAAGAATGTCGATGAGACCAAAAGAGCAAGAATAGATCTTCTTAGCCTGCTTTAAACCAACCACATTAAACAATCCAAGTCAGAGCCAAACCACAAGAAAGGTCAGACCACATGTCCTGACACTACTGTGAGCCCAACGCCATGGCCTCAGACTCAGTTCAGTCACACTAAGGACTGTTAGTTGCCTGACCGGTGTTGACTTCAAGTCTCTCCCCCTACCTCTGATGGATAGTAACTTCTGGTTTGGATGGGATCCATTTTATATCCTCTGACTTAAACAGCTTTGCAAAAGTAATTTTTCATTATTTTGAGAGGATAAGTAACACTACAGAAGTACTCATGTCCAACAAAGTGCGGATCATGCAACAAAAGGAAAACACCCAAAGGAAAACAAATGTGTAGAGGAGATAAATTCACTTCAGGATGGATGTTTACCAAAAAGAAATTACATCCACAGTTCTCTCAGTTGGGGACCAATGGCCAGTTATGCCCCCCGTTTAGCAGCTGAAAGCCAGCCAGATCCTGTGGCTTGGCTCCCTCACAAGCTTTGAATACACGAACTTGCAGAACAGCACCCAAGTGAGCAAATAATGTGCACACTGCTCTCAGCTGAGAATTGAGAGAGGGAGAACAGAGAAGTTTTTCAATAACTGCAAGCTCAAAAAGCTTATACAGATAAATGGGTTCAGTTTCTGCTAAGGCTGAAAACATTTAATTAAGTCTTCAAAATCTCTGAAGAATACTTCAAAACAGTCTCAGCATCTGTCTGTCCCTCTCTCACCTTAGATCTATCTAGGATAGATCATAGGAAACTTAGGACATACATTTTATTGTAATAATTCCTTTTTTCCCCATGTTTTCTATCTACCCAGACAGATTTGCCACTATGGAGAGAAATGCAAAGCACTTCTGTCTGTACTATTAAATCTGATTATTTTTAAAGAAGGCAAAGGCAAAATGTCTGCGGGAGAGGAAAAATGTTGCTGGACGGGACTACCTGGACTCCATTCGGTCCCAGTATTCATTGAACCTATGTATCTCTTTGCCCACCAATTTCAGCCCTTCCAGCTGATTCTGATGTTCTTCTAGATTTGGGAACCACTTCTTTTTAGATCAGTACCATTAAGATAGTTTTAATGGGATAAAACTATCCCATTAAGATAGTTGTATCTATATTCTTTTAAGTGGACTAACATTATCAACATCACTACCAGTTAACATTAAACAACCCATCCATGTCTCTGCCAAGTATTTCACACATATTGACCCAGGTGGTATTCATTACACCTTTTGAGATACGTATTATTTTATAAATGGGAAAACTAAGGGTTGGTGGAGTTTAAACCAAACTGCAAAATTCACAACGCTGCTAAGTAAAGGAGCCAGGATAGGAACTGCAGAGATTTCACTCTCTAGCAATATGTTGCATTGCCTGTCTATGTAGGAACTGAAAGAGTTACAGATAAAGTAAAAGTGGAACATAGGAAACTAGCTTTGGAAGAAGGTTCCAGATAAACAAAGAGGAATTAAACTTCACAAGCTCTGTTAGCCAGATCTCTATTACTCTAATTGCAACACTTTTCCGCTGCCTCCCCTACCCATTTCTGAAGCAGCAAGGCTCCTTCAACTGCTAAGTAATGGCTGATTAATGTTGTTGGTCTGCTCATTCATCTGACCTTCATTACACCACACTGTCAATAGGATTTTTCATTATATGCAGATACATTCTGGACTACAATGTTGAATAAAAATCAACAGCGCACTAAAACTGTGCAGTCTTGGTTTTGTAATGATTTCAAAGTATGTTGTTCCAGCCCTAAAGAAGTCATCTAACTCATGAGTACTCAATAAAGCCTTATTAAATATACAGCTATGATCTCACACCTAAAGAAACTGGATTATTGTCAAAATGGCACACACACCACCCCCCAGATAGAGCAGATCCAGGCACTGAGGTTGGACCTATTACCAAATACTTGGCTTGACCACCATGTGTCATTTTTCATTCCCTGACTGTATGATATGGTTTAAATCCTTACTTGACTAATTGACCTGTAACACTATCAAGCAGAATTTTATAATCCAATTTGCTTCTCATCATTTAGGCAGCTGTTTTAACCGATCTGTGCTATTTTGTTTTAGGGCATACATAAAATCTCACATTTCTCTACCCAGCCTGGAAAAATAATATCCTTTCCTAGTGAATAAAAAAGTTTAGATTACTCCCATACAAATCCGTGATATGAAATTAAGCTAATTATAAGAGACAAAATTTAAGATTTAAACTACTTAGTAATTCTTATTTATCTTGTATTAAAATGAACAACAATGGACAAGAGTTACTTTGTGTAAACTAGCTCTCCTCAAATTAATGCTATTTCCTTTACAGTAAAAAAAAAAAAAATCATTAATATAAAGCGTGTCTTTATTCTCTAATATCCTCAAAATCATAACTTTGCAGTACTTCTGGCTCCAAGATAGCCAAAGTACAGTAGAGTCCTTGGTAATTTGAGATCTGCGGTACAAGTTTGACACAAGCCTCCTTTATTCGCCTTTCAAACGCCATCGAAACTCAGGAATGTTATCACTCCATATTACTTTATGTTTGGATGTTTGGTACTCACAAATTAACTAAGTCATTTGTTTATATCAAGTCACAGAAACAGATATTGAAACCAAAATTGCAAAAATAAAATCAGCCAGGCTCGGTGGTTCAGCCTGTAATCCCGCGCCTTTGGGAGACTGAGGTGAGTGGATTGCCTGAGCCCGCGGGCTCGAGACCCGCCTGGGCAACGAGACCTCATCTCTACAATAAATCAAAAAATCAGCTGGGCGTGGTAGCGCGTGCCTGTAATTCCGGCTACTCGGAAGGCTGGGGCAGAAGGATCGCTGGAGCCCAGCAGGCCGAGGCTGCGGTGGCCGGGAGCGGCCACTGCACTCCAGTCTGGGCGACCGAGTGAGACTCCCATGTCAAAAAATAAATAAATAAATAAAATAAAATCAAGTAAAGTAGAATAAAATTTACAGAAGTCCAGTTACACAAACCTAGGTACTAACAACTAACATGAAACAAGCAATGAAAGTAAGTTTGAAGTCAGAATGGCCCTGGCACCCACTCTATAATAGTTCTGAACCACAGAGTGGGGAAAATCCTAGGAAAAAGTGGTTAAATAAGATGCACTTATCTAATTTTCTTTTTATTGTTCCAGCAGAGAAATTTCCACAGAGCCAGATATTAAACCTGAAGTCCAATTATGACAATCCTAAGTATTAAAAAGAGGATGATGCATACACAAATGTAAGCTGTCCCCTGCCTGTGTGTTTGAGTGAGGTGTTTAATGGACACAGGATTAGGGGTGACATAAAAAAGACTCAACACTACACCTCAGCATCTGCATCTACCACCACTTTGGTTTACTTCATTAGCAAAATATTTCAAAATTAGCTGAAGATTCAGGGTGAAGTGACCACACTAATAGAATAACCATG
This sequence comes from Carlito syrichta, assembly GCF_000164805.1. Taxonomy (NCBI): domain Eukaryota; kingdom Metazoa; phylum Chordata; class Mammalia; order Primates; family Tarsiidae; genus Carlito; species Carlito syrichta. Next base: position 78,118 of record NW_007252170.1, on the reverse strand, counting down.
ACATATTTTTTAAAGACTATATCACTAAAAAATAGTTAATGCCTAGATATCTTGGTAACATAATAAATATACATTTGTTTCAAGATAATACCTAGATGAAATAACAGATTATAATCTTACATAATAAATATGCACTCTTATAGAGTTTTTCATAAAGAAAAAAGCCCACTCAAGAAACCACTAAAGTACTCAAGGTGAGCAAAGAGAAGAAAGAGTAGGACTAGGTAAAGAGAAGAAGAGGACAACAAGTCATTAAGGTGGTAGAATCAAGTGGAATCGGTAACCAAATAGATACAGGTAACAAGGATAATAAAGGAGTTTAGGATGCCTTCTGGATGTGACAAGTAAGGAGAGAGGTAATGCTACCTTTTAACATCGGGCATAGTAGGTCAAAAAACTCATTTGAAAGGAGAATTAGAAGTCATTTTGGATATTTTGAATTGTAAATACATGTGCACGAGTGATAACCAAGTAGAAATGTGAAGTTCAGGTGCTGAGGTAGAGACGGAGGAAAATATAAGAAAGAAATGGTCATAAAGGATCAATAGGATCCTCTTGGAGAAAGAGCTAAGGGAATACCTGGTGTAACCCTGAAAGAAAAATGGTTTGTTTTTTCCACAGGGAAATACAAGTAGGTCTAATACTTGAATATACACAAGAAAAAAGGTAAAGAAGCTGACTTCAAATATCTGCCATTAAGAGATCACAACATTGTCTTCTGAGTAAAAATAGTCAATGCTGGGAATAACTAGTGCCAATGAGAAAGAGGTAAGAGAGATGCCAGGTAACAGGATTACCCAGCTAGCCTAAGAGATCAGCTGAGATCATCAGGACATCTGTCCACACAATCTGTGATTTCTTCAACCTTAGATGAAATCTGGGTTGGAAAACTTTGAAGTACTAGGGAGAATGGGCTAAGAAACTGGCAGGAATAAATCAGTGCACACTTTTCATGCCTATTTTATGTGGGTGGCTCAAGGAGCAGTCCCTAGAGAGCCTTCTCTGTCTCTCCAAAAACACCAAAGCTCTAGTCCATCTTCCTGAGCCTACGTATGCGGTTCAACCATAGAAAGGTAATCAGCCATGCTTCAGCTTTCTCCTGAACACCAACCCCAAGGAGCTTGACTTACACATGCATACACCTCTCTGATCTGATGCTGAGTTTAAATTAATTGTGTCATTATCAGTATAGAAAATCAGATAGCATCATTTTCCCAGCACAACAACCTAGCCCATGCACGTGTTGAGTCTGCTATAAAAGCAAATAAAAGATTACACAAAAGTCAACTTGTGAAAAGAAATTGGTCAAAGAGATTGCATGTATACTCATATGAAATATACTCATACATATATTTAAATTATTCATTCTTTCATCTACTTGAAAATGCTGGTCTTATGAAAATGCTGGTCTTAAATTTATCACCCATTTAAATATATATGTGGTTATATATGTGCATAAATATATGTATATTTATGTTTAAAAAGTGTTTTAAGTATCACATTAACAACTGTAAAAAATGATGAAACCCATGAACAGATTTCTGAGGGAGCACATATGCCAAGTTTTACCTCTGAGAAATATTTTAAAAATTCATTCTCATAAAGCAATATTTCAAAAATAATTTGACATGCCCTTAATTCTATTTGCCTTAGCTGGCGTCACTCAAGACCTGGAAAGCTTAGGAGACAAGAACAGAAGCTAAAACCATCCTTGTACAACACAACAGGTTATAAATTCAGCATTTTTAGTACAACTCTGGACTCATTTCAATCCATTCAAAAATTAAAGACCTTGTACTTGGACCTGATAATTTAGTCTTAAGTATCCAACTGTGGAAAGTTCAGAGTTCTTTGTCATTATGGAAGTCTTGGACCTTCATCTTAGAAAGTAAAATAATCACAATCTTTTTATTCATTTTTTCTAAGCTTTTTTAAGGATTGTATATGCTCTTTGTCCATGATGGGCAAAGGTTACAAAGACAATTCACAAAGGAGAAAGTGCAACTGGTAAAGAAACGGAAGAGGGATCCCCCTCATTAGATATAACTGAAAACAGATGAAGTATTGTTTTTAAAAAACACCATAAAACTATGTTTTAAAATACAAAACTCAGCTCTGAAAAAGTGAGGAAAAGCTCCCAGTTTGTAGAAAGAACAATGTCAAATAGAAGTTCTTTGGAAAATCATTTTGCAGTATGAATTTATTGCCCAACGACATTCTTATCTTCCTTTACAGTAATTCTAATACTTAATCCATTATGATAAAGTAATCCAAAATATATAATGTACTAAAATCTTTAACGTTTAGATATGGTTAAAAAAAAATCATAGGCTTGTATCATGCAAAGCATCTTCTCATTTTTCTAACACAATTATACTTACATATACATTATATTTATTGTGTATTTGTGTTTTACACAGTACTTTATGTATAAAAATGTCTGGAAAGATGCAAAAGTTATGTACTTCTTTAAATCTTTAAGATAATAATTGTTAAACTTCTTTCAAAATATATATTAACAATCCAAAAGTTGCTTATTATGAGCTAAGCATCAAAATCTGTATAATCTAAATATTTACCTTAGAATTTTATAACCTCATAACTTCCTATTGGGTCCTGGATTTTAAGAAATTTTTATTCTCCTGGGAAGATTGTCAAGATTTTGGGAACCCATAATCAGATACAGAAATTATAGAAAACTACCCAAGTCAGTGGGGATAGTAAACAAGCAGATGGGAAGGTTCACAAAACATGAAGGCTTGGGACTGATGTGCCAGGGCCACAAAACAGTCCTCTGTGAATGGTAACATGGTGCTCTTCATCCTTCATGAATAAAACATCTAAGTTTTCCTGCGTAGCAGAGGATCTAAAAATCTTTCCGGAACTTAAAGGGCTCTGTTGTCTTAGCAAGCTATCCACGATCAGCTGAGAGAGTTGCCACACTTACGCTAATTAAATAGCTATAGGCATCCAGCAAACATTAGCTACATGCAGACACTGTGCATTCTCCTTAAATCTCACAAGCCTGCAATGTGGATTCCATAATCTGCCCCCACAGTAACAGAGAAATGTCCAAGGCTGTATAGTTAATAAGTGGCAGCCCCAGGGAGACAATCTCAAACCTTTTGCTCTCTGTACTCACTTGCCATTTTAATTTTTATTCCTTTGCTATTCTGCAGCCCATATTTGAAGGACAGAAAAAAATAGAAACAGATGAAGTAGATGGCCAACAGCAGAGTCCAAAATGTGGTGGTGCTGGAACAGATTTGTATCAGCTACAGATACCAGGTCATCAAGGAACTGTAGGTAATCCACAGGAGAAACATCAAAATACCCTTGGATGTCTAAATTGCAACTCTACACTATAACCTTTCTGTAAAGTCACTCTCATCAAGACTTTTAGTAACTGGGGGCTTCATCAGATAGATTGATCTGTATTACAGGTAGAGTTCCCTTCAATATTTCCAGCAGACCAGTTATAAAAATATACTCTGCTCATACAAACATCGAAGGAATAGGAGTAAACGGGATAGATACAGATTTTTCTTGTATGTCTGCTTAAAATCCTGAGCCTGTCCACAATAGGATGCTTGAAATCAAATTGCAGTATAGTAGAACTGTGTCAAACACTTGAGAACATAAAAATGTAGTGTCCTTAGAGTCTAAATTCTATGTTAGAATAGATAAAACATTTAATAAAATTAGGAGCTTTATTGCCACAATAAAAACTAAAGTAAAATAAAAAAAACTAAACAAAAAAATTGTTTTGCTACATTTTTGTCATGCATCTTATTACATCAAAATCTTGCCTGTTTATAGTAGTCTTTGTGAATTCAGAGTTTGAAAATATTCAGAAAAAAATTAAAATTAACCCAGAAATGTTCAAGCAATGTCAGCCTTGAATAGTTTCTAACTACCCACCCTTTTCCTAGGCAAGTACTCCAGGCTTTCTCTTTAAAATACCGTATCTTAAACCTTTCATTTATGAATTCCTGCAGAATTACTCAACATATTTAAATTAAAGTTTTTCTTTTCAAAATATGCATTCTCTCTGCCCACAACACTATCATCACACAAGGTCATTCATTAAAGTTGTAATAGCCCACCCACTTAATGCAAATAAATAAATATAATAAGACAGACCATAATTCCCCAACCCATCAACCAACTGAATTAAAAATCAAGTGGTCCACCTGATATCTCTAGCAATGTGTAAAGTTACTGGAAGCTAAACACAAAGCCAAGGTTCAGTAAAAAGGAGTCCCTCCCAAGAGGCATATAACCTCTGAGGGGACAGGGGACAGATGTGTCTATGGAACAAAATAAAATAAAAATCTGGCCAGACAAGTTGGGAAGAAGTTTAAACACAACAAAAGATCATGTGAGCACATGTTGGTGCCAAATGTATTCTGTAAGCATTAAGAGTAAAGCATTTTGATGAACTGAGGCAGAAAGTCCTGGAATTGAAATGAAAGCCTTCTAAACATTTGTATCAGACTGCCTACTACAAATGCCACCCACATTTTGTTACAACACGGGTTAATAAATATTGCACTGTAGCAACAGAATTGAGATTTTTTTTCCTGTTGTTGTGTTTCTGATGAAATTAAAACAAATCCTTGAATCAGCACAAATACATTTTGGACATGTCTCCAAGAGTGAAACCAGGTGTCAGAAAAGGCTGACATATCTACAAAAGGTGAGGAAAGGGATTGTGAAGAAAAGAAACATTTGTGAGCAAAAATAAAGATAATTTTTGCTTGTTATTAAATCTGGCCAAGTATAAACAAACACTTTTTTTTCCTTCCAGTTATTATTGAGTCATATGGCCACCGGCAGAAACTGTTATCACTTCATTTTCTGCAGAACGTTTCAGAAACTTGAAACCTCCCACACTTTCCCCATGTGAATACTCTGGATTTTTAAACAACCATGAAGTGTTTGCTTCCAAAATTGAATACATTTGATGGCCTGGTGGTACAGCTGATCTATCACAAACTGTTTAGCAGGGAAAATGGGAGCAGGGGATGCTGAAAAGTTGCTAGGCCAAAGGGCTCAATGATGAAAAAGTTACTAAGGGATAGTTACACAGAATGCCAGTTTAAATTAATTAACTTATAATTTACATTAAGGCTGTGTGTATTGTGCTTTTGCCTGTTTTACTGTTCAATAACTCAAAATGGAAGATATTAGCAAGAACAGAGCCTGAACTGCTGAGGGTGTAGTAATATTTCAAAATTAGTTGTCATTCTCTTTGTATTACTAACACCCTTAAAGAACCTTCTCAAGCTCTACAGAAACATGGGACAGAAGATGCCAATTAAAGCATTTTGCCCACATTCTATCAATATAAAAAGAGAAAAAATATATATCTAGAAATCTCAGTTTATCATTTGCTACAAGCTTGGTAATAAACACTTGATTTTTCTGTGGTTTTACAAATAAAATGGCTACTTTAGATAAGTGTGGTTTTTGAAACAACAGTATTTCTCCTAATAAAATTATTTCATATCATCGTTGAGCCAAAGATAACTTTAAGAAAATCACTAATATCTACAGATCCAAACTGATGTCTTTTAAGTCAGTGGCCTCAACAGTATAGGTTGTAGCTACCCTAGAGCCTTTTGATTTTGCTATTATAATATAATCTTCAATTCTACCTACCAACAATCCGAAGATAATTCTGCTATTGCCACTGAACTGGCTAAATAAAGAGCTTTGTCCTGAGTGGATTTCCTCTCAAATGAGTCTACTTCTTCCTGTGCTGAGGGCTAATTCTTAAGTTTTCTCAGAGGTGGTCATGTCTGCTTAGCAGATAAAGTGTTGGATTTTGCCTTAAAGGATCTCAAAATGTAAAACACCAGGTTTCATAACTCCAGCCAAGTAAAGTATGTGTGTTTTATAACAGACACTAGCCAGAAATGCAAATTATTTCTACAAAGTTCTAATCCTGTTATCAATCCCTGGAGACATACCCCCTTACCCTTCATCCCTCCCCTGGCTATGGTTCTACATTTTTATTGCGTGTTTTAAAAAAGAAAAACACTAGTAAAGCTACCCAAGATTCTGGCTTAGGAGTCCCAAGAGATGACACTGAGGTGTGGACTTGAGCGATTTTCTAATTAAAAAGTCAGATGGTCTGTTTCTTTTAGAAAAACTTCAATTCCCAGTGAATACTTTGCTCATAGCTTCTTGGCCAACAGCCATTTAGTACTGCCTCAACAAATCTCTTCCTGAAGTAGGATCTAGCAAGCAATGGAGATGCAAGATATCAAAGAAGAAACAACTTGGAAATCCGAGGAACCCTTCTCTAAGTATAATTTTGAAAGAAAATCTATTTTCTTTCAAAAAAAGCCACTTGAAACATTTTAACCAATAGATGAATGAGAGAAAAAAAAAATCAAACACACTGAACAGTTTTAGCCATTGATCAAAACACCAATCACAGATCCTCTCTGATAATTTTTTTTAGAAAGGTTTACTGTATCTCCTTTATGAATTCCTCCAACAATTGGCATCAGCAGTTTTCTGTGGTGTCTGTTTTATCAGCTGCCAGCATTTGGTTCTTTAATTTTAGCTGTAGCAGCTTATATACTTGTTTTAAGCCTTCAATCACTTCATCATCATAGCTCATGGTTTTTTTAACATTGTATTACAATGAAAAGCCATGTATCATACCAGAAAAATGCATATTTCATCAATGTTTTTGAACAAGCCTGAGATTCATCTGGTGCTGTGACATAGGTCATAATCAGAATCCATAAAAAGATGCTCAGAACAGAGCTGTAAGATGTCACTTTTGTACATTTTCCATCTAGAAATCTGTGGTTGCCTTACTCTAGATCAAACTGCATGGAGTCTAGGAACTTGGGTGTTACAATGTCTTCTTTAGATGTTTGGTCTATATTATGATAACAAACAACAGTCTAATAAGTCAGTGCAAAAAATAGGTAATTATAACTAGTAGTAGATTCTGAAGTTATTTATGTAAAGTTAATTTCTACACACTATACATCATACATGTACATCTTTTTTAAAATTTCACATCTTGGGGCTTCATCTGTAAAATCCATTAAGGGAGCCCTTGCCAGACATTTACTTAAATAAAAAGCTATCATGGATTACTTATCAAACAAAATGAAATTTATACCACCATAAGAATTCACTCTGATAAATGTTCATTTCTTTTGGATCTGGGCATCATTGAGACCATGAGTAAATCTAACCAGTGAAGAATTCAGCATATGTTGATTCCTTTCTGTTCATACACAGGAAGTCACTTGATTTCATAGTTAACGAAACTCAGTATTGGTGTAATTCTGATGTACTCTTCCTTGATTGAACTCTCAATAAACAATGTAGGAAAACTAAGAAATTAATTCTTTAGAGTTAGTGACTAAGTCGGGCTATGTCCAATGAAAACTGATCAAGGAAAAAACATGCAAAGGAAAAGGCATTTGAATCGGGTTATACCAAGGCTCATATTTTTGAAGAAATGTATCTTTCTCCCAGGGCCTGCCAGCAATTATCTGCCTTCAATTAAACTGCCACCATATGTAAGAGTTTTAGAGTAGAGATGTTCTATGCTAGGCTTTGGGGGGGGGTCAAAATTCTAGAGTAACTTTATAGAATCAACTCAAACCAGAAAACTAAAATAAGTAGAGAATAATCTCAAAGTGTTCAGACAGCAGCCCTTGAACCCCCAAGAACCTCCAATGGTGGCTAGACTATGCCCATAGTTACTCTTTTTAAGTTTTAAACTTGTCTCTTTTTTAAAATTTATTTTCTTTTAAAGATGTGGCGCACAACTCAAGATTAGGTATACAAGTGATCATTGTACAGGTAAAGTTTGGACCTTTGGTTCCCACTTTACCTGGTTTGAGATCAGGTACCCTAATTAATGTTATGTGCTCCCCTTCCCCTGGCAGTTGCTGCCTACTGCCAATTCCTTTCTTATAGTATTATGGTAAACGTTCAGGGTCCGCTTATGCGTGAGAACATATGGTACTCAGTACTTTGTTTCTGTGATATTATCACTGAGTATTATAGATTCTAAAGCCATCCAAGTTGCTGCAAAGTCCATAATTTTGTTCTTCTTTACGGCTGTGCAATATTCCATCGTGTATATGTACCAATTTTTTTTTTTTTTTGAGTTGGAGTCTCACTCTGTCCCCCAGGCTGGAGTACAAGGGCATGCTCATGGCCACCCCAGTGTCGACCTGCTGGACTCAGGTGATCCTTCGCCTCAGCCTTCCAAGTAGCTGAAACAACATGCATGTGCTACCATGCTCTGTTATTTTTTTTTATTTATCGTAGAGACGAGGCCTCGCCAAGTTGTCCGGAATGGTCTCGAACCTGCAGGCTCAGGCAATCCACTCACCATGGCCTCCCAAAGTTCTGGGATTACAGGCTGAGCCACCGAGCCTGGCCAGTACCATTTTTTTTAATCCAGCACTACTTACAATAGCAAAAACATGGAACTAACCATGCTGCCTGGACTGCAGTTACTCTTTAAAAGCAGAATCTCTCTTCCAATTCCAGACTCAGGAGAAATTTGAGTCAGAAGCCCTGTGTACAACAGAAAGTTGCTGCCCTCCTGTGTTAGGAGGAAAAAGTGTACTGGCTGAACACCTAAATGTCTTACTTCAGCCTATGTAAACAATATGAAAACGATCTGCAATACCATGATCTAACACCCAAATCTCTTGAAATTCCAGCGTCAATGATCTAAGAGATACAATAGTATCATCACATAATTTAATTAAATAATATTTTTAGTGGGCTTAATTTTCTCTACATCATGTCAGAAATTAAGATCTAAGTTTAAGATATTGTGGCTTCCTTATGGTTCCATTTTTGTAGCCTGAAATAGCGCTAAGAAGTCAAATTTTTAAACTAAATTTATTTCTTTGTTGATAAAATAAAATATCTTGTATTTTAAATATCAGAATTTTTATTATTTTTTATTTTTTTGCCTCTCTTAGGAGAATACAGATAACAGGACACCAAAGTTTTTTCTGTATATTTGCTTTTTCTAGTTCTTGGGTGAGGGTAGTTTGTGCTAATAACTAATTCTTATAGTGTTGTTGTTGTTAAAGGAACAGATGCTAAAACATAAAAAAGTTTGAATGCATGCACAAGCTAGTTTTGAAACAAAGGTAAAAATGAACTTAAATTGTGGTTGCTTTTTATTTGTGCTTTGTTCCTTACTGGGTTTCTATCTCCAGTAGCGGACAAATGCACTAATTTTATCAATATGGAAAATGTCAGCACTAAAGCCAAATAAAATTGGGTTTAAGATAATTACACTAGATTTCATCAAAGCAACTTGGCACTCATCAAAATTCAAACCCAGTTAGCTGATGAGATTTCATCAGGCTGCTTAAGAAGCAAGGAAATAAACAAAAGTGGAGAGACAATGAAAACAATGTGATAACTGTCAAACAAAATGCCGAGCACAACACTGAACATTTCCCTGAATGCAGTGGTGAAAATACTAATTCTCTCTCTTTCCTTTCTTCCTTACTCTTTCACACATGTGCACACGCACACACACACACACACACACATACAAGGAGAATAAACAATCACATAATTTGAATTTTCAACTGTCTTTGATTATGCATTCATTGCAAAACACTGATTGTGGAATAATTTGTTGCTAAATACTGAAAGTTACATAAAATAATAATTTGAGAACTAAATGATTTTTAAAATTTTAAATATAGGTGCTTAAAAGGTCACCACCCTTGTTTGAACTCCTTTGAGCAAGTTCTTAGTAAATGTAAGCTAGTATAAAAGGGTGGTTCAAACTAGGTAACTACCAATGTTATAGTTTTGCAACTAGAGGCTCACTTGTCATCTGCCTGGTGAAAAGATTTCACATAGTGGTTTTTGGGCTATACAGGTCTTATGTTTCTGATAAAGTAGAAGCAAACTGGTAATGGAAATATAGAGTGCACTGCTTCAAACAGAACTACAGAAGCTAACCAAATAACTTTTAATTCAAAGCATATTTGATGACTGTATTAAGTCAATCTGCACGCTTAGAATTGACAATTATACCAAATAGAGGAAGATCTGAAGTGCAACAGACACTTGACATTTGAGGCAGAAATTACTGTAAATTACTCAAGCTAGCAATACCACTCTCAATATGTAAAATACACAATACTACAAGAAATCTTTGCACAGATGCAAGACAGAGGCATGTGGTTTTCTTCTACAGGCTTCAACATAAGATGAAAAGATGAGAGGCAGAGGGGGATGGGAGCCTACACAATATACATGTTATCTGTATCAACACTCGATTGCTTTTACCATTGCATTTCATTAGAGGTTCATTTCCTTTAGAATTTTCAAGAAAAAGGTATACAAACTTAGCATTTTGGAAAACAGACTCTTCAAATCAGCCAAAGTCTCTTGTACATTTTCTATTTATAAGTCCAAGATAAATAATCATCATAATCAAAGACCTATTACTAATTCAAGTTTAAAATTTTATTATTATTTTGGACCATTCTTCCCTCCCCCCCCCCCCCCCCCCGAGTCAGGGTCTCTGTCACCCAGGCTGAAAGGCAGTGGTATGATCACAGTTCACCACAGCCTTGATCTCCTGGGATCAGACAATCTTTCCACCTAACCCTTTTGAGTAACTGGGACTGCAGGTGTGTACCACTATGCCCAGCTTTTTTTTTTTTTTAATTTTAGTTTTTTGTAGAGATTAGGTCTCATTATGTTGCCTGGACTGGTTTCGAATTACTGGGCTCAAGAGATTGTCCTGCCTTGACTTTCCAAAGTGCTGGGATTGCAGGTGTGGGCCACCATGCCCAGCCTTAGACATTCTAATAACTAGATTAAGACGTATCAGTGATTCAAAGTGATCACAGAATTATATCACCAATAAGTGAGCAGAAAAGATGTACAACTTGTGAGAATTTTCTTCTAGGGACAAGGGAAGATACTAATTGCTGAGTAAAATGTTTAAGAGGCATATGAGAAATACTATTTGTAGATCCAAATGAAAGATTGCAAACTAGTTAAAGGGAGAATTTTTTTATTGGTCTATCAAAGATTCTCGTAGAGTTCATTACAAATAGAAGATATGTTATTTAGTCCATGCTAAGTTTTCATACTACTATTTTGAAAACAAACACTGCATAAATAAAAGTCTAATCACCATAGAGGTTATATACAATAACATAAAAAGTCCTCATTGCACTACCCCTGCGGTATTCCCACAAGTTATTATGGGTTGAAAGACAAAAAAACTGCATGAGAAAGAGAGCTCTAGGTTTGATGTCTAAGCAAGAACTAAGCTTGTCTTTACTGTCCACCATTACTATGGGGAATTCACTCAGCCTCTAAGCACCCTAGTTTCCAACAGAAAAAAGAGATGCAAAGGAGAGCATCTTAAAGTTTGGTTTTATTGGAAGACATGCTCTTTTTACAAAGAAAAACTCATGCACGTAGAATCCCTAAAATATAAAAAAGGAAAACTAAGTTTGTTCAACCCAGGTGAGAGCCTAGATCCCTACCTGTTAATCCTCTCCTCAAGCCCTTAGAAAAACCCATATACCATGATATCCTGCATAGAATCTAGTTTTAATACTGAATCTAGGCCTACAGTTTCCTTCCCGTCTAAAAAATCTCACTTCTTTCCTTAAGATTTATTACTGACATGTTAACGGGTGTTAAAATTTTAATTTCCAAAGCAAAAAACATCTTTCAGCACAGACAGAATGACATTGCACATTACTGAATTTGTTACACCTCTGTATCCACTTTTCTAACTTAAGGTTCATTTCATTCCAATGATGTGGGTAGCTCATTTACTTGTTATAAACTTTGTATTATGTGTTATACTAATGATTTAACTTCTTACCCAACAGTCACATAGTCAAGTTTAAAGTTTGTAATCACCACCACAGATAGACACAGACTTCCTCTTCCCTGTGATCATTCTCCAGTTAACGTCAAATTCTCCCAGCAATGGCCAATCCACAAGATGCAATTTGGTAACCAACTCTTATAGATTTTCAATTATCTCCTGAGTTCGTTCCTTCTCCTTATGTCTACTCTTTCTTCCTAAATTTTTGTCCTTTTCCTCCCTTACACAAGCATTGTTTCAACAAATTATCAATGTTTGCATAAATGTTAGGTTATACACATCCTTTTTTCATACTTTTGTTCAATCTTCTCTATCACCCTCTACTCCTTTTCATTTACTCATCCTCCCATAATTCCAGGTCTGAATCCTGAAGTCTCACCTCCTCAGTCACCATTAACTTGCCCTATTCATTTTATAGCCTTCATACCTGTAAACATTTGAGTTTTGTTTGCTTTGTACTACCTACCCCTATGCTAATTTGGGTACTCAGTGACTGTTCCCACCATTTTGAGAATGTAATGTGTTTCACCTCTGTACTTACTTTTCTGACTTTAGGCTCATTGCATTCCAATGACGTGAGTTGCTCACTTGTTATAAATGATGTATCACATGTTATACCCATGCTTTAACTTCTTACTGAATATTCACATACTCGGCTTAAGATTTATAAATGAGTTACTAGATGACACTGAAGGAGCGAAATGAGATTGCCTTTTCATATGCTGACACATCTGTTACCTGCAACGTAAATTAACCTTTCCTCCCTCTGTCTAAGTTATAGCAATATGCTAGGTAAAGATAATTAAAAGGCTTCACATAGAGACAATAGTAATGAAGATGCATGGGCATTTGAGACATGGCACTAGGTGGGTGGTTATTAAAAACATAACTCACACTTTCTAATATTTCACCCTATACAAGGCATGAAAGATGTCATTTAATCTTCATAGCAATCCCACGAAGAAAGTGTTTGTTATTATCCCCATAACACAGATGCTGACATGGAAGCTTACAGGGATTAAGTAAACTTCTTTAGGTTGCACACTTTTAGGAGGTTGAGTAACGATTTGAGTCCAGATATGTATGAATGTAATGAAGAGATTCAAAACTAGGGCTTAGAGCCTAGGTAACTGGAAACCTAATGATGCCTTTGGGAAGAATGACCACTCCAGTAGAAATGGGCTTTGAAAGGATAGTGAGTTATGCTTTAGCTACACTTAGTTGTGCATGGTGGGCAGGATATGTAGGGAGAGAGGCCCACCAACAGATGAATCCATGGAACTGGGGCTGAGAAAGAAGATTCATGTCTGAATGAAAGTTGCAGCCATGAGGTCAGCTGAAATCAAAGAAGGAAGAAGCAAGAGTAAGTCAGCTATGAGAATGATGAAAAATACTGCATCATTTATACCAGTAACACAACAAAATGCAACAGAATAATATGACAAACTCCCCTCTTTGCATACAAGCTGCTTTACTATTCACAACAATCCTGTGTTATGTCCTCCCCATTTCATACATGGCTAAGCTTTGGGAAATTAGGTAACGTGATGACATTCAACCCATAAATGCCAAAACCAACAATACCAACTTTAAAACTCCATTTAAATTTTCATTTGGTTTTTTCCAACATAAAAACATCCATCATCACTGAAAGTGTAAAACAGAATCTAGAGGACTATTTGTCAAAGATGTTCATGTGTGTTGGAGCCTCAAGGAGAAGGCAGCAGGATGATCATGAGCACAACAAGGTAAAGAATTAGAATTAGTGAGGAACAAATACAGGATACATTGCTTCCCACTCCGTGCCACAAACTCTGAAAATTGATTAACTGTATGTTTGTTTGTTTTTTCCTGAACTAAGCACTTAACTCAGAATCCTTCTCAACCCAATGTTCCAGCCAGCTGCTAGAAACCGACATACTAGATAAATCCATCCTAGAGTATACAATTGAAACCGGGCCTTGTAGGAACATTTCCGTACTTGACCTGAATAATATTTGATTCGTGTACATGAAATTTTCAGAGCACTCCAATTAGAAGGATAACATGGCTAGAAAATAAGGAATAACATATCCAGGGTAAATGGCAAATAAAAGTAATAGTTGAAACATATATAGTTCACTTACAGTGAAAGCAAAAATGTGCCTAGATTTAGAAAAAGAAAAGAAAAAATGGCAAAAATGCAAACTAGGGAATGGCCTGGCTTTGAAAGTTGGCAGAGAGATACAGGGGTCACAGCAGAAAGTAAGCCAAGTCAAAATCCTACACTGTTTAGAGAAGCAAGCATAACTGAAAAATACATAAACATCAGAACCTAAAAATTCTTCTCTGGTAATTCTCCCTTTAAACTCAGACTCTGCTCACAACTCTACTCCAAATCTGAGATATACAGTTGACCCTCTCTCTTATACCTTACCAACACAACATTCAGTCACTTCCATCTTCAGTCAGCTTTCTACGAAAATATCACCACACGCAAGTCTCCTGTGGCTCCCCATGGTGTACAAGGCACAATTCTGTCTTCTCCATGAACATACTTCACGGCCAGAATACTTTTTGGTATAAGCATCTATGACAGCTATTCACAAACACAGAGCTTCCGCCAAGTTCATTTGCTCAAACTTATTTGGGTGCATGAAACACATTTTAGTATCTACATCTTTCTTCACAAAGTTCTCTCTGATTAAAATGATCTCCCTTTTTAAACATGGTTTCTACCCATTTCTCCTAAGGTAACTTAAGTTTTGCTCTTCAGAAAATATTTTCTGACCACAACAGCTATTTTCCTCTATTTTCTATGCTTTTCTATTATATCAGAGCCTGCAACAATACTTACTTGACATTTAAAAATTCAATTTTGTTTCTCTGCTTATTTCATAATGTGCATTTTCTTCTTCCCTTAATTTGATTATACAGTAAATTCTTGTTTGTACCATTCCCCCTTCCCACTTCCCCCATTTCTTTAGAACATAGGAAGTAATGTGTGTTTGAACAATCTGATGAACTTACAGACATAGCAATACAAAAATCATGAATTGCTTAGAATTCCAGCTCCAACACCGAATTATCTTAGGGAATCAGGTTCAGAAGAGAAATGAGAAGGTAACTTGTGACATACTTTAATAAAATCAATTCAACTCAGTAAGCATTTACTCAAAATCCACTTGGTTCTCTCATAACAAGTAGTTTTGACACAGATTAAGATGATCAAAGGCCAGTCTTGGAGAAGAAGCAAAAATCACAAAACATTATCTAAAATATCAATGCAGGGCTTGAAATAATCACCAGAAATAACTCTGCATCTAAATATGTAACTTCTGCTTTTATTTAAGAATATCTTACTATCTAGAAAAGACATCATGCTTATTGACAAGTTTGAAGAATAATTTCCCCCAACAAGACAACAGATCAGTACATTTTCTAGATTTCCTAAATAGTATGAAGTTCCAAATGCATTCAATATTCACTAAAAGAACTTACTGGATGGTTTGGGTATGGCATCTCATGCGTGGAATCCCAGCACTTTGGGAGAACAAGGCAGGAGGATCGCTTGAGCCCAGGAGTTTGAGTCCAGCCCAGGCAACAGAGTGAGACCTTGTCTCTATTAAAAATAACAATAATAATAAATTAGCTGTGTGTGGTGGACTGGGGTGGGAAGATCACTTGAACCAGGAGTTTGAGGCTGCAGTAAGCTGTAATTGGGCCACTGTACTCTGGTCTGAGTGACACCCTGAATCAAAAAGCAAAAGAGAATCTACTGAATGATTCTAGTCAAAAGTAACAAATAAGTAAAAAAGGTCTTGATTCTGTATTCCTCATGGCTCTATTGAGTCATGTTCAAAGTTACACCTTCAGCTCCCATCCAGGAATAAACACCAAACCATCTTCGGCCTTCTGGAAACAGGAATATGATGTGAATGTTGTTAAGGATGCTGTCACCATATTACCTATTGCCCTGAAGGTGAGTCCTCATTTGAGCAATCTGTTTCATATTGCAGAAATCTATTTAGTGTTTATCTCCCTACAAAGTTAGAATATTTTCTTTTTTATAAGTATCATTAATTTCAATTATATGATGTAAGTCCTACCTCCCCCCACACATATACATTCCTTAATATGTCTGAAATTGGAATGAGTATTTATATGTGTGTATAAATGCAGTGTGTGCACAAGTATATATGTATATTTGTATATACATATATGTGATATTTTTCCCTCCAAAAGACGTTGATATTGTATTTTATAATTAACCATTCATTTTAAATTAAGATAAAAAGGATCATATCTACTTTTTCTCTTTGGTGACAAACCTAAAGTCAAATTTTTAGCTCAATTAATTCAATCAACATAAATTCATGCAGCCTATTTTATAGGTCTTGAGCTCTTATTCTAATTTGGATTTTTCCTAGTTCTGATCTATTACATTTTTTCTTTTGTCTATGCTATTATATATCTTTTTACATTAAATTATCACCAAGTCTTTTGACTAATGAACAGGATAGAAGGGGACAGCATTAATTGTTAAATGTTACTTGATAAGTTCAAATATTTTAGTCTTAGTTTCCAAATTACAAAATAATATTAATGCAAAGAAATATCAGATCCAAGTATCACATAAACAGGTCACTTG
This sequence comes from Carlito syrichta, assembly GCF_000164805.1. Classification (NCBI taxonomy): domain Eukaryota; kingdom Metazoa; phylum Chordata; class Mammalia; order Primates; family Tarsiidae; genus Carlito; species Carlito syrichta. The sequence goes on along the minus strand of NW_007252170.1, from coordinate 61,598 downwards.
TAAAGCAAAATCCACTGCCTTTACATTTTTAGGTCAAATAAATGAAAAAAGTGTTTGCCACCTCTCTGGTACACAAACTAATTTTATCATCTTAAATACTTCTATATGATGACAACGTGAATCATGCTGGGATTTTAGTAAAACTCTGTCATTCTTTCCACTAAAATGTTTCTTTCTGTCTTCTGATACTGGAGGATAGCCACAAGTCCAGCTCTAGATCAATCTAGTAGCTAGAGAAGTATTGCAGGAAACCTCGGTGAGCAAACCGCCTGTTCTCTTTATATCAACACCCTGCAATGATCCCAGAGAGGCGTCTGATGAGAAGAATAAGTTGTTCTAAGAAACCATTAGGGGGTTTATACTTAAGACTTTCTTATCTTATAAGGGGGAAATGTCTCCTGTAAGGAGGGGAGAACTCTACTACGGACACTACGTGTGTCCTATTAAAGTAGTTTTTATTTTGGAGTGTTATAAAAATTGTTTTATATACTTTACATTAAGATCAGAGAAACTTAATGCTGTGTAAAATTCATAAAAGAAATGTCCTTTTGGAATTTCCCTGTCTTTGCCTTGTGTCACAAAGAATTTTGGGTGTTCAGTGGCATATGTAGTTGAGAAATTCTTTTTACAAGTACCCATAAAAAGAGACTAGTACATGATGCTGCCCCAGACTATAATGAAATGGGGCTAAGTAGAGTCCAGATGGGAAGCTGTGGAGAATGGCACAAAGGTGAGGCTCCTCTCACTAGCTCACTACCCCTGGTCCCCTCTGGCACGCAAGACTGGCGCTAGGATAGACTCCAAGTAAAACTAGGAAAAGGAGCTGTCTTATATCCCCAGTCTCCATATTCTGAGGGCTTTGCACCCCTTAGATGTTTATGTCCATGTCCATATCTATGCCCAAGACTATACTTAATTTGGTGCCTACTTTTTTGCTCCCCCATTTCCTTAGACCCTTACCCTCCAAAATGGGAGAATTAGTAAATTTGAAAAAAGATTGCCTGAAAAGAAAAAAAAATTACTACCACCAACAACAGGTTTCAAAGGTTATCCTCTGCCCACTTTCCAGGAAACAAGCAAAAAAAAAAAAATTTTTTTTTATTTTTATTTTGGGGATGGGATGGGGTGAGAAAGAGGATACTTCCCAAGATACTGTTAAGAACTCTGAAGCAGGAATTTCAGATACTTTAGCTACTGAGAGAAATGTTTAGAGGCAGGTGGATCTTTGTTAAATGTCAACTTTATATAACCACTATACATTAGCATTGAAGAAAGTGGCTGCTTATGGATTCCTAGTTTATAATCATTAAAAAAATTACAGTTAGTTTCTACATATTCAGAGTACTGCGAAAATAGGATAATTTGCTTAATTTAAAATGACTACCACAAATCACTGATTTTTTCAAAGAAACATAAGATTTTTTAGCATAGCACACAGAAGGGCAACAAGAATTTTACTGCAGACACTATCTTCTTCATATAAAAATTTGAATATTGACATTCCCAACAAACTCTAAAAGAAAGAGGTTCTGTCTTATCCTCTCTCTTCCAAACTACTCTTGTGGTTGGCATATGTAAAGCAGATGATATAAATTGCAATTCAAATGTAAACAAAATGTAAAGAAATAAAGAACATATGTCCAAAGACTATTTTCTTGACCTTATCCTACTGAAAATGTGCTTATTTCCTGCTCTCAGGTTAACCCATCACAATCTACAACCATCTTTAGTTAAATTATCTAATACCTAGTCCACATGTTGCTGTCAGTTTATATACAGAAAACATAGATTAGAAAGGTCTTATTACTGTTACCTTTTAAAAAGTAGATGTTTCCAGAGATTAAGGTTCTAAGTTGCTAATTAATAGTTTGTTTTGTTTCCTATCAAGTTAAGAGTCATTTTAAAAAAATAGATAATGATCAGGTAATGTCTCATAAGAGTATTTTTAAATTGAAATGGTATGCAGTAGATTTCACTTTTAAATTTTAGCACAGTACTAAGAACATGTAAAGTTTAAGAACTGCTATATGATTACTTAAAACAGCACTACAGTGAGTTGAGGTATCCATGAGCAAGAGGTAGAAAGCTAACCCAGCATATATCAAAGTATCACCTGAACTGCTAAAGAGTCTGATTGTTGAAATGCTTTTAAAAAGCCACACTGGGCACAGAGTCATCAATGTGGGAACAGGTCTCAGATTATCCAGGACTTCTGTGTAGGCCAAGGAGCAACCAGTCAGAGATGACCGGGTGTGGCTTCACACAAGGCAGCCTCCTCTAGAGGGTTGAGTTTGAAAGACCAAGGATGGAAAGAACAATCTTGAGGCCAGTTTTCCCCCTACAAACTGAGGACCAATGACTCTAAAAATTAAATGAGAAAAGGGCCTTAACAGGGGCAGCTGTGGGCATGATGGTTCACACCTAAAGTCCCATCTTCTCGGGAGGCTGAGACAGAAGGATCACCTGAGCCAAGTTGGTCGTGGCTGCAGTGAGTTGTGACTGTGCCACTGCCTTCCAGCCTGGGGGACAGAATGAGGCCCCAATTCAAAAATAAATAAATAGGGGCAGCTGTATAAAACCAAAGCCGCCAACTGAATGTTGGCACTTACACAATTACCTTTGGGTACCTCTCACTAGTTAGCTATTTCAAGTTGGAAGACGTCAGGAAGAGGTAGTAATAGAAGGTATTATATTTTAAAAACTGCTTGTAGAGCAAAAGTAAAATTATATTTCTACATGGAGGGGGAAATAGTTAAAACTTGGGTATTTGTCTTTGATTTTTATCATAAGGGCCAAGGAAAAAGCACAGGAAAAGTTAAATTTCCTAGACAGCAAAATAGTGGTCTAACTCTTGGCTCTACTACTATTAACTTATGTGTCATCTTGGACGAGAGCGAGCTTCCCTGGAGCTCAATTTCTTCCTCTTTGTTAAATATAATGGGAGAAACAAGGATATTCACCAAAAAAGAAGTTTTCCTTAGAGCTTCCAAATATCTCCTTTATTCAAATCTCTTATCAAATGTAAGTTACTCATTTTTCCTGAACATCCTACATGAAATAGTATACCCTCAACCCATTCACCAGCCCCCTATCCTATTTTTTTGCACAGTCCTAGTCTCCACACGAACTTATATATATATTCATCCATTTACTTCTTTATTGCAGTTATTCCCACCAGAAAAAGCTCTACTGATTCTTCAAGTAATCCCATGTCTAGAACAATGATTGGCACTATAGCAGTGTTTGACAAACATCTGATAGAATAAATGAACAAAATCAGTTGTCATGAGATTTGACAAAATAGTGAAGAGTCTCATACAGGTAGTACAGAATGTTACAGGTTGAGGTCATGATTTTGGCCAATCCTGTGAAAGAGTAGATTACAGCCACCTACAGATGACATGTTTTCCTGCACAAGACCATTCTCCATTATCGTATCTTGGCTCTTCCATTTATCATTTAAATATATGATAATAGCATGTTTATCTTTTTCTTTTATAATATTGCCTAATATGCAACATGGCCCAGACTTGAAATTTTTCCCATTTAGAGTTTCAGGTTTTATATAAACAGAATAAAGTAGTCTCAACAGGATTAACATTATTAATTAGCATACTCAGGTAGGGAGAAAGGGGCAGAGATAGTTATACTTGCAATCAGTAGTTTTTTGTTTTAAGTAGTTCATTCTTTTCACTTGTTTCATACACTAACTGTCCAATTTTTTTTCTCTCACTCATTGTCTATCTTTCTATTTTTTTAAGGGTTTTCATGCTCCCTTCGCCCCACCCCTTCTCTTATTTTCCTGAGTTCTGCTATATTGGTAGCTACACTACTGCAGGTCACATGCAGATTTTGAAAAAATCTTGCTTAGTCTTTGTGGACTGACTACCAAAGCAGTGTCCTTCCTAAAGCAGGCAAATGGAAGCTGCCAGACATAAAAGGCTTAGAAAATGCACAGGGCAGCTACTGGAAAAGTGTTCAGACTCTTGTTCATGAGACAAGGCTCTTGAGCCTACACGTCTCTTCCTCACCTCTCACATGACAACCACAGAACCTACCTGCATCTTTTGGCCATTAAACCTAGAATCATCAGATTTTAGAACTAGACAGGACCTCAGAGATCACCTGCCCCAAGACCCTCCATTTTACAAATGAGGAAATTGAGGCCAAGAGAGGTTAAGTGACTTGCCAGGGGTTACCAAATTAATGAGTTGACAGGATGTAGAGACCCAGATACCTGATCTTCCAGACCAGGTCTCTGAAGAATGAATGTTGGAAAAGTTCAAGAAACAAGTTATGTCGTCAAAAATGAATGAAAAGATAACTGATCTAAAGGACAAGTGTGGGAATGAACCCTGAGTACTTCAAGTGTAAATCAATCCCCTACTAAAGATATTTCCAGATATTTATTTTCTTAAAAGCAATTAAGTACATGACAGTTAAGGAAAAAACTAGGCTAGAGCATTACACTGTTTTGTTTAAACTCTTACAACCATTTATGTTCTCATATTTAATAGCTTTCAGTGTAATATCTTATACACTGAGTGACTATTCCATTACACTGACCTCTAACTCATGACTTTCAGTAATCAAAAGCAGCTGATTTTAATATGCCGCTGCTTGAGTGTGAAGAGGTTGAGGCTGCTTTTGTGTGCAATCAGGTTAAGATTGGCTCCAACAGGAGAAAAATCCATACATATGTTGAAAAGATCTAAAAAATGCCTGTATTCCCAACCTGATTACGACTTACATTTTTGCATGGTTTGTCAAAGCAGATCACTGAAATCAAATCAAGATGTAAAAAGGGATAAAGTAGTTTTCTCCTCCATTCTTCCATTAATCACCATGACCTACTGGAGAAAGGAACTTTTCCCTCCCTCTCACCTGAGGCAAGGTGGGATACTCCACTGGAAGTTATGCCAATTTTTATCAATTGGTTCTCAAGTTACAAAGCCAATTTTCTAGTTTTCATTTCTTACATTTGTAAATAGAAGCTAATTTACTGCAGAATAATTTGTCATTTCTATCAACAACTAACTATATTTTAATTCCCTTTTAATAAAACAATAAAATATTTCAATATAACTTTGAAAACCTGCTTTAAAGGTTATATAAAAATTAATTTTATTAAACTGAAAATGTAGATACAGGGAATAGCTAGTCTTTTCTATTAAATAAAACTTAGTAAAACCTAAATATGAATTCAAGTCTATTACGGGTTTACTTGTCAAAAAGAGGGTATTAGCAGATCACAGATAAGCATTTCTTTAGCATAAATTTCAATTGCAATGTCAGTTTATATCCCATTAAGATAGTATACTGTTGTTGGTAGCATAAAAGATACAAATGCAATTGACATATGGTTAACAATCTAGCTGTTATCTAGAAAATTCTCAAGCAAGTCTGGGACTGGGTCAAAATAAAAAGTTTTGGAGGGGTGGAAAATGTGTTGGCATGTTGGCTCTTGTTACACATAAGCATGTTTGTTATAGGAGCATTTCCAGTTTAATTTTTGCTATTAGTGTAAACCACAATTGGGGAACCATGTTGCTGGAGAAGGAATGGGGGAGGGGCTAGTTATATAAACAATATACAACAAAGAAAGCCTTTATTTCCAATACCTGAATACATCAGGTTTGTTTTTAGGCAGAAGGTTGCAGGTTAAATGCTCTCAGCTATCCAAGAAGTGGCTTATTAGTTTTGTAAGAAAATATTTTCTTATATTTTGACTGAAAAATATCCAGTTTAAGTGAACAAAACCATCCTTGTTAGCGAAAAGCAGACCCAAAAAAACCTTTTTTTCAAAGACCCAGTAAGGAAAAGCAAAACTAATTCAAGAGGAAAAGCTGCTTTCCTAATAGTAGCTTCTGAATCTGGATCTAATAGTTCTCAAAGGCCAGCTGGAGTCTTCAAGTCTTAAAAGTTTTGTCTTTCTCCATGGATCATAGACATTTTTGTTGAGGCAGCATGCTACAGATATAAACTCATTTTAAGCAGAGATATATTCTCTTTCTGGGCTATAGTCATGAAGCTGAAAACCTATGTACCCACAGAAAGAACGAAGGTAAACAAACGTTATGATTCTTTTGTAGGGCAGTCTTCCAAACACAACTTTCCTCTTTTGCTTTTCTATTTTGTGCATTAGAAAATCCCAACTTCATCTCTGGCAGTGGAGCATCTGCTAATGATACAGTAAATGGCAACCAGTGATTACTGCTGTTAAGTGGCAGCACGGTGACAATGCTAAGAACTGCATCTTGACATACCAATTCAGCTGCAGGCAGCACCTTAGCTACAGACTCTTCTAATTTCTAAATGGGCCTAATCCTGTTATTACAGAATAATTACTACCAACCAGCTCAATTACTATACAGACTTGAATAAACACACATACTAGTAGCTGTTTTCTACAAACTATTATCAAAACAAAGAGAAACAGCTAATCGTGGTGACATTAAGCCCATGTTTATCCCTCCCAGTGTTTGGGCAAGTTTATTTTAAGTTGTCACCTTCAACTAGGAACAATGCAGATGACTTTACAGATCCCACAAATCTTTCTAATCTAAATTCTTCTCAACCAAAAGTCAGCGGTTCCCTCAGAGCAACATCTGCCAAGTCCCAATTTTATAAGAACCCACTTGTACGGTATATTTGCAAAAATAATTTTTTAAAAATTGGAAGCTTGTTTCTAATATACTCTTCTAAATTATTTTTAAGTTTCCATGAAAGTGAAATATTCACTTTATATTCTTTACAACCTAAGCATTTGTTTCTAAATGAGTACAACAGAATTTTACCCCCTCACTGATGTCATCATCAGGTTTCCTTCATAGATAAATAATTTTTGTTGGGAGGGAAAATGGTTAGGAAGAAGAAGGTTTCAGAACGCACACAACACACAGTAGGGATGATATTCAAACCTACCTCCTGGACAGTGCCTCATAGCCATCTTACATCTCCTGGATTCAGCAATGGTTGGACAGGGTATTGTGTCTTTTGCTGGCTTTTTAACAATCTGTCGTGTTCTTGTCTCCAGACCCCATTTAAATCCACACGTGCGATTATTTCTGCTACAAGTTCCCCATTCACTCCAATGACCAACTTCACATCCTTCTAACAAAGATTAGAAAAAAACACACACACAAATAGATAACAATTTGGTATTTATTTACTCCATGGTTATCAAATTTATTACAGTGTTTCTCTACTCCTCCCATTTAGACACCAAACATTTTTTAACCAAAAATCAATTGGTACAGCATACAAAGACCTATACTGGTCTTTTGGGAACTTTAATTATTTGAACCATAGGATATTTGTATCTATAACAAACAAATGCCACAAAAGTAATTTAAAAGTGGCTATTTATCACATCTTTGTTTTTTGAAGGATGTTACTAGCCAGTTATAATGACCCTGAAATGTATGATATTTAAAAGATTCAAAAGCTAAAGCCTAAAGTAGAAAATACGATTTCATACTGTGACAGAAAAGAAAATTTTGCAGGTTAATTCTTCATTCCCCTCCCCAGTCCACAAGTGTGTTTTATTTTGGAAGTGCTGGTGAAAAAGATGGGGAGCTTGTTTTGCGTTTTCTGATTCACTTTATTTTTTCAACAGGTATCTGGAAACTACAGTACAGTAAGGCCCCTACATACAAACAAGTTCCATTCCTAGCGCACATTCGTAAGTTCAATTTGCTCATAAGTCCAACAAAGTTAGCCTAGGTATGCAACTAACACAATCAGCTATATGTATTCTAAGAGGTTTATAATCCTTTTTACACAATAGCACATAAAAATAAACTACTGTACAGTACACAAAAGCACAATTTCTTGTAGAAGATGCACACGTGTGACAATGTATTCCAGACACGGCACCTATGATTGAATATGTGAATACACATTCAAATATTTAAGTTTGCAACTTGAAGGTTTGTAGGAAACTTACTGTATGTATTTTTTTATTCCCTCTAATGCTGTTGTAAATTACTAGAGTTTGAAAGTAAATAAACATACCAGATATTTGAAAATGTCTGTTTGGGCTGGACTCAGTGGCTCAGTCTGTAATCCCAGCACTTTGGGAGACTGAGGCAAGTGGACTGCCTGAGCCCACAGGTTTGAGACCAGCCTGAGCAACTTGGCGAGGCCTCGTCTCTACAATAAATCAAAAACTAGCCGGGCATGGTAGCGTGCGCCTGTAACTCCAGCTACTTGGAAGACTGAGGCGGAAGGATCGCCAGAGCCCAGCAGGTCAAGGCTGCGGTGGCCAGGAGTGTGCTACTGCACTCCAGTCTGGGTGACGGAGTGAGACTCCAATTCAAAAAAAAAGAAAAGAAAATCCTGTTTGCCTAGATATGTGAAAGCTTTTAGCATCCTTTTCTGTAAGTTCATATAGTGGAAAAGTAGGCTATCCTCCCAAGCCCTGTGGAGGTGGAGGAGGCAATAAAAGGATAAAGACATACAAAGCTAAACTTCCTCATCAATTTCAACATTAAAAAGTTCCTTCGCGATAATGGAGAGGATTCAGGTCCAGATTTCACATACAATTAATATTTTAGCCTTCTAGATCTCAGCAGGCATCATTGCTATGCTTAGGTTTTTTCAAAACCATTTAAGACTTTTATCCAGGGGAATGAATAGGACTCTATCTGTAATATATTTGTGGTTAAGGATTTCTTTCTTTCTTTGAGATTCTGGCTATGTTGCCCTGGCTGGTCTTGAACTCCTGACCTTAAGCAACCCTACCTCTATATCATTTCTTCTGCCACAGCCTGAGTCACTGGGATTACAGACATGAGCCACCAAGCCTGGATATTTAGTTAAGGATTTCACCAGCATTTCCACTGAATAATGGGTGTGGGCCTTGCCTCTCAAAAGCAAAAGTTCTGAATATGCTCTTCTAATTACTTTCTTACTTTTAGTAAGGTGGCACCTGTATGAAGGTATCAACTCACACATAAATAGGAACATAAGTGTATACATTTCTTCAAAAATCTCTCATTTAGAGGTATTCTTCTCTACAAACTCTCAAATATATTACAGACTATTTTAGCAAAATTTTCATAGAAAAAAATAGGCCTTTTAAGTTTCCATTTTAAGGGATGAAATATCTAATTTATAAAACATAGCTCTGTTGTATATCATATCAGATAAATAAAATTTGGAATAGGGGAGGGGGACATGTCAATCCACCCATGATTAGATTCAGGCATTCATCAAAATGTAGCCCCTGACAGACCTATACTTTTTCATCAGTGGTATTTTTAAAAAAGCCCAAATATCTTTAAAACATTCAGGAGATAAAACATTTATAAAAGTGTATTCCTAATTATTTTTTATGAATAGAATATATGTATATATTAAATTATGCATTCCAGCTATCTAAATGTACTGAAATTTTTTAAGATGCTTTGTAACATGCAGCCAAGCAGCAACAAAATATATTTGGCACAAAAATTTCTTTTCAACTCACTGTTTTTTACACAAATGGCTAAACAAGAAGGCCTATAATTTAAATAACATAGCAAAAGCAACAGAGCTAATCAACAGCATTGCTTGAAAATGTTTTCTTCTGAGCACAGTGTTTCTCTAATTTTTTTTTTTTTTTTTTTTTT
>NW_007252170.1:39706-51202 GCF_000164805.1 Carlito syrichta | reverse complement strand
AAAAAAAAAAAAAAAAACCTAAATTTTAGTTCTAATTAACAAGAGAACTAATTTGTTTTTTAGGTTATATATATCCAGCATGCATATTTTCAAGAAATGAGTGTTAAAAGTTGCAGTTTGAGAATTACATTAAAAACTACTCACCCACACATTCCATGGTTTCATCTAATGGTGCAAAACCATCTGGACATTCATCAAAGCAACGGCCTCTATGCAAATAAAAGCCTACTTTGCACTTGGTACAAAAGTCTTTGCTAAAGCAGGAATCACAGTTTTCTATTCTGCATCCTAAAACCAATTTTAAAGAGGAAAAGAGAAAGTTTCAGTCAAAGAAATTCACTTGCTTTGCAAATAAAATTTTCACAAACTCAACAGTTAACTCAACTAAAATTCTTGTGTTCAGAGAAGTATCGTTCAACTCATCTGTTTCCTAATGCCATCTAATTCTAAATCATCCCTACCTCTCCTGACAGCTCACCACATCAATAAGCTAAGAGAGAATGCCAGTACAGGGCCCTAGGCAGCATGAGACCTTTCAGAAATGTTTGCAACTCCAAACGGGATTAAAACAGCAAATTAAAAAAGAAGAAGAAAGAAAACACCCCCACTATAAATTACATTGCTGCCAGGATTGAAATCTTCTCTGTTCTTCAAAGGACCTACAATGGGGAACACAGTAGGAACACTTTAATCAGTGTTTGGGGATAGCAAATGAGTTAAGAATCCTGATTTTGAAAATATTTTAAATTACATGGTCTATTATCTAAGGCACTGGTCAATGCTGGCATCTACTTTGATCAGAGGGTGACTTGTCTTGAGTGGGGTGGAGCAATTCAGGTCATTTTGTTGAAAACCTACAATGTGTTAAAGGCTTTACATACATTTCCATTGAATCTTAACAATAATCCTACAAGGTGGGTAGTAAAATCTCTTTTGCAAATGAGGGACCTGAGACTAGGGGAAAGTAAGTCACATAGCTAGCAGTGGCTGAATTGGTTCTGAAAGCCACCAAAACTATCTACCTTTTAAATCCATTATCTTTTCTGTATACCTCACTAAATGAAGTCTGCTAGGAGAAATCTGTGAAGCAGATGTGCTTTCAGATGTTTTAGAACTGGGTGTGAATACCAGCGCTGTCCCTTTGGACAACTACATGCCCCGCTGAGCCTCCATTTCCTCCTGTATAAAACAGGGACATCACTAATCTTCAAAAACTATTTTAAAAAAACTTTGTAATAATATGTAAACAGATTGGTTTATAACAGGTAGCCTACAGGTAGAAGCAATAGAAAATTAGAAACATGTATTTTTCCACTAAACCACATGTAAAGGTATAAAAAGAATCAATAATTTACAGGCTTGTATTTTAGGTCAGATTCCCTGGTAGGCCAGTAACATCTGGACCAGAGATCATTGGCATACACAGGTGAAAATAAATACTCTCATCTACTCTTCAAGGAAAGGAAAGGAAAGAAGCTTGGAGGATTGGCAAATTGAAAGGTCACGTTTCAACAGTTTATAATACATTATTTCTTGTAAAAGATTTAACTGACAGCAACTAACAGCATACAAAGTGCAACAACTTCGTGACATCACATTTATTCTTTTTACGAGCCTCATTTGGTGCTTTAAAGGTTCTAAAGATCTTTAAAATATAGAGTTCCTATAAGCAATGAGATAATGAAATAAAAAGTGTAACCAGAATGCAAAAAACACTGAAGATTAAAATTTTGAAAATTGAGAAAATAATGCCCCAAAGTAGAATTTAAAGGTCAAAAACTGTTTTCATTGAAATAGACTACATTATAAATAATAAGAGTTTCTAGGCCTGTTAAAAAATGACAACTCTTTGTCTTTTAAGTCTAAACAGGTTTTTATACATTAAATGACCACCATGAAGCAGTTAACTCAGCTTCTAAAGGGTTACCAAATTTACAGTCAGAACCCCAACTATTTGTGGGATAAAGTCCACAGAGAAAGTACACTATTGCTCCTTTGGGGTGGGGAGGAAAATGGTGGGCACAGAAGAACAATTTATCACCCCATAAAAGGTTCATTTGTAGTCTTAAATGCCAAAATCTATATTTTAATAAAACAGTGGTCTCTAGCTGGTCAGTAGCCTCTTAATCATGGTCAAAATATACAACTATTATGTCCACAAATTGTTAGTTTTCTTGCTATACTTTTTAGGGGAAAAAAAAAAGCAGCCCTTCTTGCTATGGAGTTATTTTTCAGGAAATGATGACAAGCATTCTAAAGGATAAAACAAAACTGAAGGATGAAGAGACCAAAGCATTTATATTTTTAAAGAAAAAGACTATGCACTTCATAAATCAGTTGTTATCTACAAGGTCTGCCTTCTCTTTAAAATATGGCTGGCACCAATAAGCTTTTTGGCCAAGAAGCTATAGCAATAAGCATTTGGAATTAATTTTACAAGGTCCTTTGCTGATCTTTATTGTTACTGATAGCTCCCTTCTTCATTTTATTCCATAAAATCAGTTCATAGAATATGGAATTTTTGAAATACCTATCATTCTCTGTAAGGACCCTTAGGACTTCATACATAAATTCTTCTAGAAGAGAGTTTAATTATTTGTTCTTAAATTTAAGTCGAATACAAATATGATACATTCAAATTGTAGACTACTGTAACATTCAAAAGCACAAGGTGAATTATAAGGACCTAGAAAAAAACTGCAAGATCTATTGTCAAGTTAAAAAAAAAAGCAAGTTGCAAGATATATTAGTAAGATACAATAAAACTATATATGTATGTATGTGTTCATGTGTATGAAGCAGCTTACAGAAGTTAATTTGGGAAAAGGATGGTAGAATTTTAAAATATGCTAAAAATTATATTTCTGAATCATATGACTCCTGTATAAATATGTTCATGCTATAAAAGTATAACTAGAAAGGTTATTACAATGTATGTTTGTGATCTGCTTAAGTTCATCCAAAAAAATCACCATATTAACATTGTAAAATAAACCCTTGATTTTCACAGGCAAGAATAAATAATGGTATATTATACCACTCCAAACTCTTTCACATTTGGGTGCATGAAATTATACCCCTTATTTAATAATGGTGAACCTGCTATAACCTTCAAAATACACATTCATTTAACTATCTCTTGCCAGTATTTTCTGTTTCCACATGTCCAATGGTGCTTTCCTTCACTCAAATCATAAGGTAAAAACTAAATAAAATATTGCTTGTGCAATAAAGCATTTCTTAAAAAGTTTTGACTGGTTTCAACACCTTCTGGTGTTAACCAGAAGTTCTGTTGGCTTTCCTGGTCTCAGTCACTCTTTGCCACGACCTAAAACCAACATATGGCCTATGCATTCAGCAGCCTGTACCGATAGAACTCATCAAATCACAAACACCATTGAACCCAAGCTCTTCAAAGCTAGCAACTGCACAAAACACCCACCCTGACAGTCGTCTTCTTGATGAATTCCTGCACCTGAAAACCTCTTCTTACCAGCTCCAGATCCATCCACTACTCTGGATCTGTTTAGCCCTTTCTCCAAAAGGTAACTCTTCTGCTTCAGAAAAGACACTTCCTTGGGGGACTCATGGTCCAATACTTTCTCCCCTAGCCTGTAGTCACTCAAGCTTGTTATCCTAAATTTAATTGGGATTCACATCAACTCAATTAACTCATTTTTTACATAAAAAAAATTTTAGTTATATATTTAAAAAATCAAAGCAATACAGAAAGTTTAGAAGAAAATATAGAAATCTTCTTTCTCACCAGAATGACACATCAGGCTTACTCCCCAGAATAGCCACTGTGTTAACCATTTCTTCCATATACTTTATAAAATCTCTACATAAATGAGTTAAAAGCCATTAAAATACCAGCAGGATCACAAAATATGTAGTTAAAACTGCAAAAACTGTATGTTGCCTAAAAAATAGGTATATCAAAATTTACTAAACATAGGCCTTTTCTACCAATATGGGATTTAAATTCTTGTTCAAAATAAAAGACTCTGGTTTAACCAACTTACATGCTTCTAAATTATAGTGCCTCCTCAAAAATGTAACCTGCCAAATGAGGACTGCCAATATTGGTTTAAGTAAAATTACTGTCCAAGTGAAACTGTGTCCAAATGCAGTCTGACAGGGCTGTCATTTGGCAAGAAGGGCCTACTTCAGCCAAGAAACAGAAAAATAGGCTGGGTACCCTCTCTCCTATCCTCCCTTAGCACCCCTATACAGGCTCTAATATGGCATTTTTCAAATTACACTGTAGTCCAGCTCAACAGTTCATTCCAAACATTCCCCCAAGAACATTGTATGTGCTAGGAACTGTGCCAGGACCTGAAAAACTAAACCTTTAATACCCACTCCCTATTCTAGAGGCACTAAGCCAGAGGGGGCCACGTGGCACTAATGGGGCATCATAACATAACAGAGAATATTAGAGGTGTGTGCTGGGTACCATTAGAGGCAGAGAAAATAAGATCATTTCTGTTCTGCCACTGATTTTTTTTTTCCAATCTGTGAATTCTCCCTTCCTAACATGATGCTGGACACATAGTGGAGTTTTAATGCTTGCCAAGAGAACAAACACAAATGCCATTTAAAAACTTGAGTTCTTTAATATTTGCATGCTTAGTATGAGATTGATAGCACATGCACCGAGTTTCTAATATTAAAAAAGCAATACTTGCTATAAAGAACTGTAAATCACATTGGGAGGATGATGGTTAAACACCTGAAAACAATTACACTAGAAAATGTAAATATCAAAGGAAGGCAGGTGATATGTGCCATGCCAGTTGGAGCCTCGGATGAGCAACTTTTGAAGAGACAGGAAAAAACAGAGTCATGGTAAGGGTGGCCTCACCTAGAATAAGACAAAGGAAAAAATTCACATGGCTTATGATGAGTTCAGTGAAGAGTGGCTTGGATGAAGTATAGGTTAGGTGGTGAAGACAGTTCCCTAAAAATATGTACTTTTAAACTTTATGTTGCCAAAATCATGCATTTCTAAGATGCATCATTGCAGCAATCTCATTAAAGTATGGATTGGTGAAAACTATGACCTAAAAGCTAAAATTACATTTTTTTGGTAATATAGTCGAGTAATGCAAAGCTCATTAGAAGCTTCATTATATTTCAACTTAAAGAAAACAAAGGATAGATCTAGATGTTTCAGGACTCAATGTTTCATATTTCCAATTAAACTCACTGAGTGATGACACAGAAACCTAGCATTACTAAATTAGCTGAGAGGTTGTGGATAGGGGTTATGAATTATTTGTATTTTAAGTGGTTTTAAGTATTTAAATAAAAATTAAAATTGATACAAATGAAGCTAGGTTCAAGGTTAGGGGTCTGGGTCTGGGCATGGTCACACATACCTGTAATCCTAGCACTTTGGGTAACTGAGACAAGAGGATTGCTTAAGCCCAAGGGTTCAAGATCAGCCTAGGTAACATAGCAAGACTTTATCTCTACAAAAATTACCCAGATGTGGTGGTGTGTGCCTACAGTTCCAGCTATTTGGGAGGCCGAGGTGGGATATCACCTGAACCTAGGAGGTTGAGGCTGCAGTGAGCCATGATTGTGCCACTGCCCTCCAGCCTGAGCAACAGAGTGAGACCCAGACTGAAATTTAAAAGAAAAAAAAGTTAGGGTCTTGGTCTAACAGTGAGGGGTCCCTTCAGATCTCTGGGCATGAGAGTAAAATAATCAATATAGCACCAGTCTTGTTTCCTCACTGAGGTGGGTACAAACCCTAGGGACCAGGCATCTGGATGAGAAAGCACAAATGAGAAATCAAAGTTTCTATACCTCAGGATCATTGGTCTACTGAAGGGAAAGCTCCAAAGGCAGGGAATTAGGTAATAATGTGACTACTTCAAATGAGAATTATATAGAGAGTGAGCTAGGTAGTGATTTTCAGAACGTTAACCTTCCTGAAAGCAGGAAGAGAGTAGAGGTCAGGAAAACCATTGGGAGGCTCCACACTTAAGGCGGTAACAGCAGTGGGGAAAGAAGTTATAACAAACCAATAAAATCTACACACTGAGTGAAGGAAAAAATGTAAAAGTGAGAGAAGCCAAAGATCACTCAATTATCTCCTCTTCCTTTGATCCCACCGCATTCTCAGGGCACTTCCCTTTAAATTTTTAAATATTTGCATAATAAAAATTTGTTAATTTTAAGAAATTACTGTTAATTTTTAGATGTGATAATGGCTTGTTTGTTTTTTTAAATGTCTTATTTTTAGATACATATATTAAAATATTCCTTCAAAATGGACAATGTATAGATAATAAAAATGTTTGTGAATACACAGACAAGAAAATTAACTAAAAAATTATTAGACCTAGAGTTAAAGTTAATTAAGGTGGCTAGACACAAAATTAACATGCGAAATGACTTTATTTGTCATCAATTAACACAAAGAAAATGTAATAGATGGCTCATGATGACTGACATTTCATGTAGTTTATGTCTCTTCCCTCATAAAATCTCAGTGAAAATAAAAATATAAATAATTCTATTGTACCACTGAAGGGTTTCATCAACAGGATACAAACAGTGAAGAATTACTGGAATATATATAGTAGAAAGTAAAAGATTGTGAAACTTAAAGATGTTTAGGAAATATCAAATTCATACAGGTGAAAACAATTTATCCAGAATAAGGGAGACCACAAAATAGAAACAGTAGAATCTGAGAGAAGTGATAGACTAGGTCATTAATTAAATAAAGGGCAGAATAGTTGAGCCAGGATCCCACACTGGGACAACTTGAGCATCTGTTCCAGGATAAAGTCTCACAAAGTTTATTTTATCATCCCACCTAAATACAAATGGCAAGAACCATCTCTTTTTTTTTTTTTTTTTTTTTTTGAGTTGGAGTCTCACTGTCACCCAGACTGGAGTGCAGTGGCCGCTCCCGGCCACCGCAGCCTCGACCTGCTGGGCTCCGGCGATCCTTCCGCCTCAGCCTTCCGAGTAGCCGGAATTACAGGCATGCGCTACCATGGCCCAGTTGATTTTTTGATTTATTGTAGAGATGAGGTCTCGCTGCCCAGGCGGGTCTCGAACCCGCGGGCTCAGGCAATCCACTCACCTCAGCCTCCCAAAGGCGCGGGATTACAGGCTGAGCCACCGAGCCCGGCAAGAACCATCTCTTAACTGAATATCTCAGCATGGCCAATCACATAAACAAGCAAATTAAATCCCTAAACTAAAAGTTGAGGAATGAGAGAGGTCAGGAAGATGGTGGCCGAGCCAAGTGGACTATGCAAGTTCCAGTGTGAGTGAGCACATGGAAAATTTTGTGGACATGCTGGTGAGCAAGTGGGCATGTGAGTGGCTGAGTGGCTGACAGAGTGAGGGGTAGGGAGCTAGCAGGCAGGGCTCTCCTGGTGCAGCAGCTGGTGCCACAGCTGCTGGGCTTAGACCCTAGAAATTTCAGGGACACAGAAGCTGAGCGCCATTTTCTTTTCTTTTCTTTTTTAATTCAACAAACCCTCCCTGGGAAGAAAATGCTGTGACAGACTATCTAAGTGGGGGCTCATGAGCAGGTAGCCAGTTCCCTGGTGAAACAGCTGGTGCTGCAGCTTCTCTACTTCACCCCTAGCTCTTCCAAGGTCACAGAAGTTGAGTGCTATTGTTGTTTTTTTTTTAAATGGACAGAAGTTTCCTGTGAAAAAGTGGAGGGGAGAAACAATTGCTCCAGGCTCTCCCTCACCATTGCAGCAAGAGAGAGACAGCCGGCTCCTGGCTTGCCTCACCACTTCAGTGCCTGGTAGGACACTGGCGGTAGGGGCTACAGAGGGAGTCCAGAGGCAAGGTCCCATGGAAGAGGATAAGAGAGGTAACCCACCACCATCTTGAAGGCAGGAGCAGCAAAGTGCTCCAACTTGCTCACCACGGAGCAACAGACCTGATCTCTGTGACTGGTAGATCAACTACTCAAATATTGATTGTGGCCCAGAGGGAATATCCTAAGAGCACAAACTTTGGAGGGATCTGATGAATGCTGAGTTCCAGGCACCCCACCCGTACCCTGATCCAGCCACAAAACAAAGGATGTGACCAGAAAAGGAGGAAGAAGAACTCCAAAGAGATTAGTGGTAAGTCCGAGTCTGTCCCAAACCCCCTTCTCCCCAGCAATCCTCTGAATGTCAGACCCACACAGCTGGGCCACTACTGAGAGGAACAAACCCAGGCAGAGCCTGGACGTCAGTTGCAGTAGGAGAACTCCATTCCAGGTTAGGCCTGAGTGGGGCACCCCTGACAAGACTATATACCTGGGGAAGAGAAAATCCCATATCATTCCACCAGCGGAGATCTCCTTGACCATAAAAAGGTGGGAGGGGAGGACTGCAGTCCCACCCACCTCCACCGCCCCTCCTCCTTCCCTGCATCAGACACTGAGGAGAGAGTGAAAGAGGTGGCTCTGCAGGAGAGACCTGATTAGAGAAACAATAACAGAGCCTGCAACACGAGGGCAGGGGTTTTTTTTCAATTTTTTTTTAATTTTTAAAATTTTTTTGACTGTTTGTTAGTTCATTTATCTTTTAAATATTTTTCCTTTGTGCATGAATATGTATGTGAGGGTTTGATCTGCATTCCCTCAAATTTTTTTTCTTTTTCTGTTTCTTTCTTCTTTTATTTGTCATTTTCTGTTCATGTATGTGAATAATTGAATGTTCATCTTTCAATGTTGTTGCTGTTGTTGGTTTTTGCTCTTTTGTTCTTTTGAGTTTTTTATTTTCATTTTTTATAGTATAAGGTGTGTGCCAATATATGTGTGAGGATTTTATCTGAATTTCTTTTTTTTTTCCCCTCCAGTCCTTCTGTTGTTCTTCTCTATTCACTTTGTGCTAGATATATGCATGTGTGTTTAGTTTTTTTGTTGGTGTTGTTTATTTTGTTTCACTTTGTTATTATTCCAGTTTGTTTCAGGGGGTGTGTGTATGTCTGTGGGTGTGTGTGTTCAATTGCTTTTGCACTGATTTCTGCTCTGCATCATCATATAGAGTGGTGGTGGGAAGGGGGTCTCAGGGAACACATAGCACAATAAGTGAACACTAAATTTGAAAGTAGTTTCTGAATCCTAGTGCCCCATCCCCTACTTTATTCAAATTTCAAAAACTACAAGAGACAGCAAAACTTCCCATCCTCTGTCCTATTTCAAAATAGAATAAATCCAGAGCCCAGATCAGGGAAGAACAGAGGACTAAGTAAACATCAGAAGAGAAAGCCTCTC
This sequence comes from Carlito syrichta, assembly GCF_000164805.1. Lineage (NCBI taxonomy): Eukaryota > Metazoa > Chordata > Mammalia > Primates > Tarsiidae > Carlito > Carlito syrichta. Next base: position 41,946 of record NW_007252170.1, on the reverse strand, counting down.
CCACTGACACTGAATAACAGAACTAAAGAGAAAAACAAGAGATCTGTCACAAATGAGGAAAAATCAAAGGAAGACCTCAGGCAATTTCAAGTGCCCTAAAGGCAAAATTCCTGAAAAATCAGACCTTGGTGCCCAAACAATGTAAGTCCCTGACTGGTCCCAGAATACAGCAGGGATTAAGGAATGGATGGAAAGAGTGAATAAGACTCAAAAAAGACAAGATGCAAAAAAGACAAGATGCAACACTGAAAGAACTTGTAACAGAGATTCCAGCAATAAAAAATTTCATCCAGGAAATAAATAACAAGATGACAAGCATGAAAAGCAGACTTAATTTAGCCAAAGAAAGACTCTCAGAACATGAAGAACAGAACATGGAATTAACCTGATCTATAAAAAAACATACAAAGAAGACTCACAAAGAAAGAACAAAGCCTAGAAGAGACATGTGATTATATCAAGAGGCTGAACCTATGCCTGAATGGTATCCCAGAAGAAGAAAGGGAAATGGAGAACTTGGAGCAAATATTCCAGGAGGTAAACCAAGAAAACGTTTCCCATCTCACCAGATATGTGACCAGCCAAGCATAAGAGATACAGAGAACTCTCACAAGATATCAAATGAGAAGACCAATCCTTAGACACATAGTAATTTGCCTACACAAAGTAGGCACACACACACCAAAAAATCCTAAAGGCAACAAAAGAGAAAGGTCACACTACCAACCAGGGAAAACCAATCAGAATAGCAGCAGATCTATTGGCAGAAACACTACAAGCAAGAAGGGACTGGAGTCCTCTATTCAAAACCCTCAAAAATAAACATTTTCAACCAAGAATTTTCTATTCAACCAAGCGCAGCTTCATAAGTTATGGAGAATCAAAATCCTTCTGAAACATCCTATCCCTACGAGATTATGTAGCTTCCAGACCAGCTCTACAGAAGACAATTAAAAAGGTATTAAGCACAGAAGAAAGAAAAAAAAAGAATGACCACATATTTCCCGAGAGAAAGCAGAGCACAGAATCAACAGAGAATGCAATGCAACAAGAAACTTGAAAACACACACATGCATTAATCTCAAAGCCAAAAGAAAACAAGCAAAGAAAAAACTTTACAAGAACCTCATGACAGCGATAAACAATAACATTTCAATAATCAACCTGAATGTGAATGGACTGAATGCACCACTGAAAAGACACAGAATGGCAAACTTGATAAAAAAAACATGACCCAATTATTTGCTGCATCCAGGAGAATCATCTCACTACAAAGGATGCACACAGACTCAGAGTTAAAGGATGGAAAATGAGTTTCCAGGCAAATGGATCAAAAAAGAAGGCAGGAGTTGTGATCTTAATATCAGACAAAACAACCTTTAAGCTATCAAAAATTTAAAAAGATGCAGAAGGAAAATACATAATGATAAAATGTTCAATCTATCAACAAGAAATATCCATCCTAAACATATATACACCCAACACAGGAGCACCTGCATTTATAAAGCAACTACTAAGTAAACTAAAAAAAGATACTGACTCTAATACTATTATAGCCGGGGACTTGAATACCCCACTAACAGTGCTAGATAGATCATCGAGGCAAAAAAATCAACAAGGAGATCCAGAACCCAAACTTGACCCTCAACCAAATGGACTTAATAGACACCTACAGATTATTCCACCCCAAAACCACAGAATATATGTTCTACTTATCACCACATGGAACGTCCTCCAAGATTGAGCACATCCTTGGCCATAAATCAAACATAAACAAATTCCATAAGATTGAAATACTTCCATGCACATTCTCAGACCACAGTGAAATAAAAATAAATATCAACACCAACATTTCCCCAAAGCCCACAAAAGACATGGACACTAAACAGCATGATGCTGAACAATGACTGGGTCAACACTCAAATCAAAGCAGAAATTAAAAGATTCCTGGAAACACATGAAAATAAGGAAACATCTTACCAAAACCTCTGGGATGCCATGAAAAGAGTTCTAAGAGGAGAATTTATATCTCTACGAGCACCCATCAAGAAACTGGAAAGATCACAAGTGGAGAGCCTAACAAATCGCCTAAAGGAGCTAGAAAGACAAGACCACCAAAACCCCAACTTTAGCAGAAGAATTCAAATCACCAAAATAAGAGCCCAAATATGGGACATAGAAAACATCAACAAAACAAAAAGCTGGTTCTTTGAAAGAATTAACAAGATTGATGGACCCCT
>NW_007252170.1:27509-39488 GCF_000164805.1 Carlito syrichta | reverse complement strand
AAAAAAGCCCTGGACTGGATGGCTTTCCAGCAGAATTCTACAAAACATACAAGGAGGAGCTGATACCAATCCTATTGAAAGTTTTCCAAGCAATTGAGAATGATGGAATTCTCCCCAAATCATTTTATGAAGCTAACAACACACTGATACCCAAACCAGGTAAAGATCCAAGAAAAAAAGAGAACTACAGGCCAATATTTCTTATGAACATAGATGCAAAAATCCCCAATAAGATTCTATCAAATCGGATCTAAAACACATCTCAAAAATCATCCACCATGACCAAGTAGGCTTCATCACCAGTATGCAGGGCTGGGTCAACATTTGCAAAACCATAATTGTAACTAAATACATCAACAGATGTGAAAACAAGAACATGATTATCTCATTAGATGCAGAAAAAACTTTTGATAAAATCCAGCATCACTTCTTGAGAAAAACCCTCAAACACCTAGGTATATAAGGAACATACCTCAAAATAGTGAGTGCCATCTATGATAAACCCACAGCTAACATATTGCTAAATGTACAGAAACTGGAAACATTTCCCCTGAAAACTAGAAGAAGACAAGGCTGCACACTCTCACCCTCTTGTTCAACATTGTGTTGGAAGTCCTAGCAATGGCAATTAGACAAGAGAAGGAAATCAAGGGTATCCAAACAGGAAAAGAGAAAGTCAAGTTAACCCTCTTTGCTGATGATATATGATCCTATACCTTCAAAATCCAACAGAATCTGTCAAAAACCTGCTTGCACTGATAACGGACTTTGGCAAAGTCTCAGGGTACAAAATAAATGTGCAAAAGACAGTTGCATTCCTATACACCAACAACAAGCAGGGAGAGACCTGATTTAAAAGCACAATCCCATTCATAATAGCCACACACAAAAAAGAAATACCTCGGCATCTTCCTAACCAGAGAATTGAAAGACCTTTACAATGAGAACTACAAAACACTGCTCAAAGAAATCCAAGAAGACACAAACAAATGGAAAAATATTCCATGCTCATGGATAGGAAGGATCAACATTGCTAAAATGTCCATCCTACCAAAGGCAATCTATAGATTCAGTGCAATACCCATTACTTTACCAACATCATTCTTCTCAGACCTGGAAATGACAATACAGAAATTCATGTGGAAACACAATGACCACGAATAGCCAAAACAATCCTTACTAAAAGAAACAAGCAGGAGGTATCACACTTCCAGACTTCAAACTTTACTACAAGTCTACAGTAATCAAAACAGCCTGGTTCAAGAACAGGCACATAGACCATTGGAACAGAACAGAGATTCTGGAAGTAAAGTCTCAATTTCTCAACCAACTTATCTTTGATGAAGCCTCCAACAACAACCACTGAGGAGAGGAGAAACTATTCAGCAAATGGTGCTGAGAAAACTGGCTGATCACATGCAGAAGATGGAAACAGGACCCCTACCTATCACCATACACAAAAATTAATTCTAAATGGATCAAAGACCTAAACATAAAACCTCAAACTATAAGAATCTTAGAAAACACAGGAGACACCCTTATGGGAATTGGAACTGGCAACCAATTCCTGTTTTCAGAACCCTAAATGTCCATACCTTAAGAAATAAGCTAGACAAGTGGGATCTCATCAAAATAATGAGCTCCTGCAAAGCAAAAGAAACCATCAAGAGAACAGGGAGACAGCCCACAGAATGGGAAATAGTATTTGCCAACTGTATATCTGACAAAGACCTAACATCTAGGATCTACAAGGAACTCAAAAACGCTGAAAGGAAAAAAAACAACTCCATAAAAAAGTGACCAAAAGACATGAATAGACACTTCTCAAAAAAAAGATATACACGAAGCCAACAGACACATGAAAAAGTGGTCAACCTCACTCATCATCAGAAATGCAAATCAAAAGCACAATGAGATACCACCTAACCCCAGTAAGAATGGCCATCATTAATAAAACAAACAACAACAGATGCTGGCAAGGATGTGGAGAGAAAGGAATGCTTCTACCCTGCTGGTGGGAATACAAACTAGTGCAACCTCGTTGGAAGACAGTGTGGCGATTTCTGAAATTTACCTTCCATATGACCCAGCAATTCCTCTATTGGGAATATACCCAGAGGAACTCAAATCATTCTACCAAAAAGATACCTGCACACATATGTTTGTTGCAGCTATATTCACAATAGCAAAAACATGGAATCAGCCATGTTGCCCATCAAAGCCAAACTGGATTTTAAAAATGTGGTACATATGCACAATGGAATACTATGCAGCCATAAAGAAGGACAAACATATGAACTTCGCAGCAGCTTGGATGGATTCAGAGTCAATCATACTCAGGGATCTATCACAGAAACAAAGAACAGAGTACCGTATGTTTTCACTCATAAGTGGACCTTGAGCAATTATAATACTATAAGAAAGCAATTGGTAGTAGTGGGAAACTGTTAGGGGAGGTAGGGCGAGATTGGCAGTTGAGGGAAAGTGCTAGGAGAGGGAGGGGCATACCTCATCAACAAGGGTGCCCACATAATCAACTTTTGTATACCTAACCCTGAATTGTACCCCACATCTTTATAATAAAAAGTTAAAAACTAAAAAAAGCAGAGGAACATCAAATTTGTTAAATTCAACCATGAAAATGCAATTCTATATATTACAATCAATTATTGGAGAAAGGAAAGAAATCAGTGACATAGAAAGACTCTCAGATACACACTAGGAAATCTATTTTCTCTTATTTCTTGATGTTCATCAGGAATGTGGACTTCATGTGACCTTAGCACACCATGAACATCCAGCTGCTCTTCATTTCAAGCCAGCATCTCTGTCCAGAATGGCAGTCACTGACACCTACAGGGGCATTTAGTCCTTAGTTGTAAAGATCAAAGAGCAGCAAGCCAATCCTGAGAGATCCCTAAAGATTTTTTGCTCATTGTGTGCTAAAATTTGAACAGAAATTAAAGGCACAGATGGTTCCAAAAACATTCAGAGTTAGACCTTTAGCATTTTTTCACATGAGAAGTACTAGACTGTGGAACTTAACATGAGTTTTCTAAAAATTGTTTAAATATGTTTAGGTTTCTCTAGCAAATTCAAAGTTCGCTATTTAACATTCATTCTCAAAACTTGCAATCGGCCAGGCACAGTGGCTCACATCTGTAATCCCAGCACTTTGAGAGGCAGAGGCAAGGGGATTGCCTAGGTTCAACACCAGCCTGGGCAACATGGCAAGACCTCGTCTCTACAATAGATACAAAAATTAGCCCCACTGCATCCAGCCTGGACAACACAGTGAGATTCTGGAAAACAAAACAAAACTTGCAACGGTTTATAGATATCCCTAAATAACTTTGTTAATCTTTGTTACCAAAATAATATATTTCTAATATATACTACTGCAGTAATTTCATTAGAGTATGAATTGATGGAAAGTATGACCTAGAAGCTAAAATTAAATTTCTGTAATATAGTCTAGTAACACACTTAGCTTATTAGAAGCTTTGCTATATTTCAACCTAAAAATAAAAAAATGGATCCAGAGCTTCTAGGACTCAATGTTTCATATTTACAACTGTTTGAGTGATAACACAGAAAACCAGTTTACTAAGTTAACAGAAGAGCCAGGGTTGAAGTCTGTGTAAAACTCAGTGGAGTGGATCTAAGTCAAGACTCCCTTTACTAGTTAGGATAGTCAGTATAGGATAAAATTCAACTATGTCAAATGCAGAATAGAGCATGTAGAACAAGAGCAAGAGGCAGAAAAACTAAACTGAGAATACAGCAGCCATTTAAATAAAACAGTGATTAGCAAATCGGAGGTTGAAATCTTGGCTCACTATCATATGACCATGGGCAAGTCAGTAAAGCTCTCTTAATATTCTCATGTATTTTTTTTTAAAAGGTAACATCAGTCTCTATTGCATAGGGTTGTTAAGAGGATTTAGAGGCTTAATAAATGCAAAGATCTCAATGCAGTATTTGCTGTGTAATTAGTTATCAAACGATGTGAGCTAGAAGGGTGTAAAAATGTACTACCCTATGATCCAGCAATCCCATTGCTGGGTATATATCTAAAAGAAAGGCAGTCATTATATCAGAGATATCTGCATTTTCATATTTACTACAGCACTATTCACAATAGCCGTGATAGCAAATCAACCTAAGTGCCCATCAACAGATGAATGGATTTTTAAAATTCAGTATATATACACAAGGGCCATAATAGTTGTACATATTTAGCCATAAAATTAGAATAACATCCTGTCATTTCCAACTATATAGATGTAACTGGAGGACATTATGTTAAGGGAAATAAGCCAGGCACAGAAAGACCAATGCCAAATATTCTCATTAACGTGTGAGAGCTAGAAGAGTAGATCTCATGGAGGTAGAGAGGAGAATGGTAGTCACCAGAGACTGGGAAGGGAGGCAGATAAAGAAAAGCCAGCTAAGGGGTAAAAGGGTACAGTTAGATGGAAGAAATAAGTTCTGGCATTCAACACTACAGTAGGGAAATTATAGTTAACAGCAATATATTATATATTTCAAAACAGCTAGATGAATTGTGATGCTCTCACGATAGATACATGTTTGAGCTAATGATATCCCAACTACCCTGATTCAATCACTCCTTATTTTACACAGGTATTCAAACAACACACATACTGCCAAAAATATGTGCAACTATTATATACCAATAATAAAATAAAATGTTAAAACATTTACCAACTAGGACAAAAAGACAGCTGTCCAAGGTGGTAGGTAGAAAGAAGCTCAAGTAGGATTCTCCACATTGAAAAAATAAATACAATTTTAACAAATCATATATACATTCAAATTTAATAAGTTATATATACATATGTATAGATTTTTCCCCCCCAAAATGAAGTTATCTTTTGGAGGGTGGGCCCCTATAGTAAAGGCTTTCCCTGCTAGGTAAGTGTTCTAGGAAGCCATTGGCATTGGTGTACCAGCTAGCATTGTGAGAGGCTGCATTTTGCTTCAGTGAATTTTTTTTGGAGATACTTTCAATGCATTTGCCCATTTCATGATGGGTGATTTACACAAGCAACCTGCTCATTCCTCGCTGAATGTTCAGTAGTTTTTGACCAAAAACAACATGACCCCTGTGGCCCCCTCTCTCTATTCACTTGATCTCACCCCAAGAATTTTTTTTTGTTTCCCTGGATGAAAAAAGTCCTCGGTGGGAAATGTTTTGCTGATGAGGAAAAAGTGAAACAAAAAAAATGGCAGAAGCACTAGAAGGCATTAAAATTGACCAGTTCAAAAAATATTTTAAGCAATGAGAAAAGCATCTTATAGGCGTATTGCATCAAAAGAAGAGGAGTTTGAAGATGACTGAAGTTTAAACATGAAGGAATATATATATATACATTTTCTATAAATAGATTCTGGGATTTTTTTGGGTACCCCTTGATTGATTGATTGATAGACAGAGAGACAGACTCTATTTAAATGAAGGACATTATCCAAAGCTCACTATCTGTAGTGGCCTTATCCCATGTTTAGACCATGCAGCTTGAAAAACTGATCACAATCATTTGTTGAGTACCTACATACAAAATCATCCCCTTTGAACATTAGGAACCAGGAATTAGGAAACTGAGATCTCAAGGTAATTTTGATATAGAAGTAGCAGGTAGAAATCACATTTTCTGTTCCTAACTCCCTTCACCATCAGATAAGAGGAAATAATACCTGATTTACCTATATCAGACATAAAGTCCTGACCTAGGCAGTCATGCAGATCTTCAAGTTGCAATTAGGTAGGATAAATGTAGTCTATCCAGAAATTTACGCATCTCTTTTCAGATTGCCATAGAGTTCTATGTCATAGTAGCCTTTATTTCAACTTTTGATTATATATGCTATCAAAAGTATTTTTTTCTCCTGATACATTTTAACTTAAAGTGTTTCAATAGTTCATTTAAAAAAAAAAAAAACCCAAACTCAAACTTGTGAAATACATTGCTGGTAGTTTCATTGTAATATTTGAATGTTTAAATATTATATCTTTTCCACTCACACACACACACAAAAAATTGAAGAAATACTGAGAATTGTGTAGAATCACGTGGCCAAATAACGAGGAGCTATAAAATGCTGGCTTTATTTCTCATATACTTAAATGATGCATATTTGAAATTATGTTCAAAACAAATGAAATTAAAACTTGAGCATATTTGCAATGCTAGGTGCTTACAGGCATTTTCTTTCCATGAGGGGATGGACAGTGGGAGGACACACTATCCCAAAATAAAATAGAAAAGTAATAGGATAGTAATGAAAAAGTTTTATAAACTGTAATCCAAATATCCCCTGTCAGATTTTAAATTCTAGTCAGTGGCAGATCTCTCATCTTGGTTATTCCTTGTGTTCCCCCCCCCCCTTTTTTTAGTAACTTGTCATCCTTTTATATTAAGGTGGAACCAGAGCAGTTTAATAAATGTCAGACTTGAGTCTTAGTTGGAATTTTCCAAATGGTGGAAAATGCAGGTCTCTCCACCCAACTAAATGGAAAAGCATATGTAAGCTAATATATGTCTTGTCCTCTACTCACCCCCATCTAAGGAAAACAAAAAGAATCTCTTAATCCCTTTATACTCCAAATAGGCTAGAGAAGGCTCAGCAAACTTTTCCTATAAAGAGCCAGATAGTAAACATTTTAGGCTTTGCGGACCATACGGTCCCTGTCTAAGCTACTCATCTCTGTCGTACCACAAAAGCAGCCATTGACAATACACAAATGATTAAGTGTGGCTATTTTCCAATAAAACTTTATTTACGAACATTGGACTTTAAGGTTAATATCATTTTTGTGTGTCATAAAACATTGTTCTTTGGATTTTTTTTTTCTTCAACCATGTAAAAATCTAAGTTATTTGTAGCTCAAGGGCTCTACAGAAAAGATGGCAGATCAGATTTTGCTCTTGGGTCATAGTTTGTTGACCTATATGCTAGAGAATTATGGAAAGCCATGGGGGCACCTTGAAGACAAGAAAAAAAAAAAAGCAAAGGGTTTCATTTTTAAAACACCAAATGGTAGCATTTAAGCCTGGGGGAGGCAGAGTGATGTTTTATATACACCATCTGGCTGTGTGTATAAGACAAATATCAAATGAGAATGAGGATGTTGGGATTTAGTTATCTCAACATGAGAACACCATTACTTCAATATTTTTTCACATTCTATTGACAAATTAGAAAGATGACTCCTACAGGAGTCAACAGGTCAAAATTCCATCTTATTTTAATAAGCTACTAATTTCTTGCTTGCTGTAGCACTGACTTGTGAGTGAAGATGCTGGCTGGAAAAGGAGGAGGAAGAGAGGAAAATTTTGCAAAACGGAAGTGTTTTAGATGAAACTGGCATAATGCTTATACCAACCCTCAGGTCAGTGAGTGGACTTCTCAGAATGTGTTACCTGCTCTGTAAATGGAGAGATCTTTCTCATAGGACTTCCATGCACAAATAAAAAGATGCGGGTGAAAGCATTTTAAAAACTAAAGTGCTAAATATGCTTTATTGGCACAGACACACACATACACATAGCACAAGGTAGCATCTGTCTTGAAAACAGAATGATGTTGCCTAATTTGGGTCTATACTGAAAGAGTAGACTCATTCACAAGAACTATCAAATCCACAAAAAAACTTAAATATAAGTTTGAAAATACTTTTCAACCATTGGTAGCATTATTTAAAATTAAAATATTTTGTAAAGGGTATTGAAAAATCACACCGCAGAAAATATTTATTCTAGCTCTTAGGATATGTATTTGATATAATCTATCTTCCAGGCAAATGTCTTTGTTAAATGTAAAAAAAGTTTCAATAGCTTACCTCATCCACAAATTTATAAAATACCTTCTTTAGAACCTGAAAATCATTCTGAGAAGTATATAGCTCAATAACAAAGAATGGGGATATCATCAGTCATACACACAATCCAATATCAAATCTGCTACATACTAGTTGGTGACTTTGGAGAAGCTATTTAACTTCTCTTGTCTCGAGTAGTATGCATATAATGTACACGTTGTTGAAAGGATTTAGCACCCAAAGTGCTAAATACATGTTTATTAGTAGTAAGCATACAGTATCTGGCACAAAGGAATAATTAACAAACTGAACCTTTCCTCCTATTCTCAGACACCCCAAGCAACCTGGGAGAATCCAGTCATTCAGTTAATACATATTATGAACCTATGAGATGCTGAGCCTTTGACTCAGCACAATTGACACAGTCAATTAAACTGTGGCCCTGGTGAGAAAAAGTTTTTGGACACAATCCCCTAAAACTAAAATCAATTGACAAATGTTTTGTTTCATCCCAGTCACAGGTACATCAAAGTACTGCATAACCAGTTGTCTTGCAGAGATGGGTTTTCTTCAGAAGCATAAAAGTACTGGCAGACAGCATGTAAAGGTAACTTAATTATCTTCTAATAAGGGGAAAGTAGGGTCATCTACCTCACCAAGTCATGGCCAGGGTATTAACCAGCTGGTAGCAGCTCTTACACAGTGATATAAAGTCACTTCAGGACAATGAGGTTCTTCCAGCTGGCAGGAACCTGTTAACTCTGTGAGTGACTTCTGCAGGCTGACCTGTAAAATAAGGTCCCTCCCTTGGAAAAGAAACCAGCACAAGTGAATGCTCTTTCAAAGTGACCTTTTTATGACTACATAATATTTCATTGTGTATATGTACCATATATTTTTTTATCCTGTCCAGTTTCAATGGTCAGCTCTGTTGGTTCTGTTTATGCTGTTGTGAATAGTGCTGCAATAAACATGTGTGCACAGGTATCTTATTTGTAGAGTGGTAAAAGTTCCTCCAGGTATATTCCCAGGAAGTGGATTTGCTGGGTTGTATGGAAGGTCAATTTCTAGTTGTTTTAGGAATTGCCACACTGTTTTCCATAAAGGTTGAATTAGTTTGCATTCCCACCAACAAAACAGAAGCGTTCCCTTTTCTCTGCATCCTCACCAGCATCTGTTGATTTTTATTTTATTAAATTGGCAGTAGCCAGAAACTGCCTGGGCGGGGGATACATAATATCAATGAGGGTACATGATCTCAAACCAGGCAGGTGGGGACCAAAGGGAGGCCCAACATTTACCTGTACAATGACCACTTGTGTTCCTAATCCTGAATTGTACCTCACATCTTCTAAAATTTTTAAAAATGGATGTTTTTACCAGTAAAATAAATAAATCAAAATAAGATAAAAATGAAGACCTACCCGTCCCATCCTCTACCCCCACAAAAAATGTCAGACTCTAACAATTATCCAGTCACTTTATTTTCTCCAAGAGAAGCTGTGTGGCATGACTAAAGAAAGAGGGGCATTAGAGTCAGAGAGAATCTTGGATCTCATTCTTAGCTCTGCTTCATCTTGTGTATCCTTGGGTAGGGTTCCAAGCCTCTCTGAACCTGTCTTTTCAATGGTGAAATGTAAAGTATTCTAGGGTAAAATGTAAATGTTTACCTATATCATAGGGTTGTTAAGAGGATACTGGACTAGGCATTTCCACCTGGGGTTTGAGGAGATGGGCTGTTCTGGAATGTCAAAAGGCAATAAGTTCTGGAGGTATTGATAGAGTCACAGAAATTTAGAGCAAGATTTCATAGTCTCCCCCATTTTGGGGGGGTAAATACACTGGAGGTTCAGCAGATAGTCTACTATGTAGCTCACCAAGTTAGGACACCTGACCAACAGCTAACCTAAAAGCCAGTTGTGGATGAAGCCAGAAGGACTCTCTGCCTGATCAGTCCACCAGGATCCTTCTCTATCTTCTGCCTGAAAATACTCTCCTCCTCTTCCTGTCAATGTATACCGCAAAATAAAGATCTACAATGCTGCTATTCACATAGGAGCTAGAGTTCAATCTGACTATTTTGTCAGAATCTTTATCAACAAAACCAAAACAAAATTGAATAAATTAGATTCTAAGATATAAGACGTAATTATAAATTAAAATACTGTATGTGCCAGAATACATAAAGTAGTGGGAATCTTGGAAAAGGAAGAGGAGAGTGTTTTGAGAAAGTAGAGGAGGCAGGGAATGGAGTGAGGGAAGGGGAGAAGTGGGAGCAGCAAAAGCCTATCCAAAAGCCAGTGCATTCTAGAATATTCTACCATGACCAGTTCAGTAGAGTCCATAAACAGAGGTGTGTTAAAAGGGTGTGGGGAGGATTACACACCTCCTCACAATACCCTTATATGCTTAAAGGGCACTAAAACTTCTTTCACTAAATACAATGCCATTTACTCCATAACTAGCAGCACAATTATTGCACTGTAGCGGAGATTCCCAAAGTGTAGTGCCTGACCCAGCCATGGCGGTATCATCTGGGAACTTGTTTAAAATGCACATTCCTGGAATCCATCTCAGATCTACTGAATCTGAAAATCCAGGGCTGGATCCTGCAATCTGTGTTTTGGCAGGTGGTTCTGACACATGCTTTGGTGTGAGAACTTCAATCCAATATGAAGAGATTTCATCAATTTTGATGCCTTTTAGTACTTCAGCTGTTTTTTGTTTTTGTTTTTGTTTTTGTTTGAGTTGGAGTTTCACTCGGTCACCCAGACTGGAGTGTAGTGGCCGCTCCCGGCCACCGCAGCCTCGCCTGCTGGGCTCCAGCGATCCTTCCGAGTAGCCAGAATTACAGGCGCACGCTACCACGCCCGGCTAATTTTTTGATTTATTGTAGAGATGAGGTCTCACTGCCCAGGCGGGTCTCGAACCCGCGGACTCAGGCAATCCACTCACCTCAGCCTCCCAAAGGCACGGGATTACAGGCTGAGACACCAGTGCCCAGCTCGCTGTTTTTTTTAATGTGTCACTTTTATAAACAATGGCTGTCTTTGGGAATGATGGAGATGAGATGACAGAGGAAAATATGTAGGTCCTGAGTGGAGGAGGGAAGGTCATGACCTCTTAAGAAGAAACACAGAATAAAGTTGGGAAGGGAGGGGGTGTTTTGTGAGGGAGACACACCTAACACAAGTATCAAACTACACGTTTGTGCACCATGTTCCTATTGTCATTCACTAGATGAAAAAATAATTTTCTCAATATATGCACTTCTGCTTGAAAGACTCCTGAAGGTTACTAGTTTGCCATAGATACAAGGGGGGGACCCCCAAAAATCCAGAATTTATTTAATAATTGTGTGTTTATTCTTACATGTTTAAACTTCTGTCACTTTCAAAGCACTCTCCGTTTGATGCAATACACCTACTGAGATGCTTTTCCACTGCTCAAAACAGTTTTTGAACGCATCAATTTTGATGCTTTTTAGTGCTTCTGCTGTTTTTTGTTTCACCTCTTCCATATCAGCAAAACGTTTCCCTTTGAGGACTTTTTTCATCCAGGGAAACAAACAAAACAAAATTGCTCGAGGCAAGATAAGGTGAATACGGAAGGTGGGGCATAGGAGTAATGCCATTTTTGGTCAACACTCAGTGCCGTGTGGGCAGGTGTACTTGTAAATTACCCATCAATAAGTGGAATTTATGGTTTGAGGTTTTACATTTAGGTCTCTGATCCATTTGGAGTTAACCTTTGTGCATGGGGATAGATAGGGGTCCGGTTTCAGTCTTCTGCATGTGGTCATCCAGTTTTCCCACCCAGCACCATTTACTGAATAGGTTCTCCTCTCCCCAGTGGTAGGTGGTGGAGGCTTTGTCAAAGATGAGTTGGTTGAGAAATTGAGGTTTTACTTCTGAATCTCAATTCTATTCCATTGATCTATATGCCTGTTCCTACACCAATACCAAGCTGTTTTCATGATTGTAGCTTTATAGTAAAGTTTGAAGTCTGGTAACGGGATACCACCTGCTTTGTTTTTTTTGCTGAGGATTGTTCTGGCTATTCTTGGACGTTTGTGTTTCCATATGAATTCCTGTGTTGTTTTTTTCTAGGTCTGAGAAGAATGTTGCTGGTCT
>NW_007252170.1:11519-26855 GCF_000164805.1 Carlito syrichta | reverse complement strand
CAATGTAATACTATAAGAAAATGACTGACAGTACTGGGAAACTATGGGGGGGGAGGGAGATGGGATTAACAGTAGCAAATATCTATCTGGGGACGGAGAAACACCTCTTATAAACAGGGTGCCTAAATGAAACATAATTGTATACCTAACCCTTAACTGTACCCCACAACATAATAAAAAATATTGATTAAAAAAAATAAATGGGATTTAGAGTCTATCATACTCAGTGATCTATCACAAAAACAAAAAATTGAGTACCACATGTTCTCACTTATAAACAGATCCTGAACATTTATCATAACGCTATAAGAAAGGGTTTGGCAGTAGCGGGACAATGTCAGGGGAGGAAAAGGGGACACATAACATCAATAAGAGTACCTGTTCTCAAACCAAGGCAAAGCGGAAACAAAAGGGAGGTCTAGACTTTACCTGTACGATGGCCACTTGTATACCTAATCCTGAATTGTACCCCACATCTTTAAAATAAATTTTTTTAAAAAAACAATAAAAATAAAACTTTAAAAAATCCTGATTTTATCTGCCAAAATAGAGAAGTAAGTAGACTTTTGCAGTGTATATTTCTAAAATACTCTTGTACTAAAAAAAAAAAAAAAAAGAAAATGGCTGATATTTTTTAAAATGAACATTTGTAGTTTTGTTTACATGTAATCAGAATACAGTCTCTAAATTTGAATCCTACTGTCTTTAGTTAGTGTAACATCAATCACTGATCATTCCCAGTCTTTTATCAGGTCTTGTTACTGGTCCTTTCACCCCTCATTTTTTCCTTCTGATCCCAGGATCAAACTGTACTGCCCCTAACTCTCCACCTCCTCACCATTCAGGCTAGTTGGCAAAGAAAGAAGCAGAAACAGCTAAGCCTCACAAATTTTTACAATGGTTATAGCCTAACCACTAGCTTCTCCCATCTTTGATCCCTTATGTAACTATGTAACTCACCTACTCTGTCATCCTGTGCTGTGTTACCAGCACTTGATTTAACAGTACCATATCATACAATCTAATTCTATATCTGTTTCGCATGCAACCTGATAGGCTCCAGAACATCTGTGTCTTCTAAATAAAGACTCTCTAATCCCATACTAGAATTACATCGAGATATTTGTTGGAGGTCTGCCTCTATACAGATATTCAAACACACATTAAACAGAATATATGTTACTAAGAGAAACAGTAGTAGTCCATAGTTGTACAGATTTTATTGAAAATATTTTAAACATTTTTAGTTCATTTAAAATGCTTAGACCTTTTCTCAAATGCATCATTAAATTGCATCATTCAAAAATGACAGGTGTTTCTAAAGGTACTTGTACTTTATATGTAGTAATTCTTTAAAAACACCTAAATACTGATTTTGGAGTTCATCTATTAATGAATGGTTATATTTAACTGGGTTTTTCTTATATGTTCAAAATTACCAGTTTTAAACCCATGTCATTTCACTATAATATTTCATTTCAAAAACACAAAATATAGCATACTCTTAGCCTAAGTATATTTTTTCACAAAAGGAAGAACCATGAAGTGTAGCAGAATTAGTTCAAACAAAATTAGCAAAATCACTGGACCCAGAATTGTGAAATATCTCATTTTTGGAATTTTTTGCTTATAAATGATTAAATATACTTCCTCTAGTAAGAAAATAATATATATCATATTGCTATACATAAATTTGGAGGTTTACAATCGTTTACTGGTCCCTTTTCCTTAATTTTCTTATTTCTGGCATCTTCTTTATAAAAAATAAATAAATAAAAGAATACTTCACCTTGACTGACATGGGTAGATAACTTCACAGAATGCTGATTAAATAAGTGTTCCTGTCCAAGGTTAATTTCCCCACCTATTCTGTTTTTTTCATCATCCTCTCTTTCCCCATCTCTACAGGCGCATCTCTGGTCAAGCCTCCTTCCATCTCTGTCTCTCTCTCCCTTTCTCCCTCTCACTCTCTCACACCTACACTCACCTCAACCCCTGATCCATGAGCCTTCAGCTATTATCAAGACACACTTTTTAACTAAGTTTAGCAGAGAAAGAAGAGAACAAGTTTACACAACCACTATGACTTCTTCCCTATGATTTCACATACTCGCATTCCCCAAAACCACAGCAATCAGGATAGTGACCCAACAAAACAATGAAATGACTCCCCTTAAAGTTCCACAACTCCATTGTCTAAGCAGTGCAACTGTGATGACTTGCTCTTTCTCGAGCCTTCTGGGACATCATCCTCTGATTTTCTATTTTCCTAGTGACTTGATCACTACCTCTCCCACTGGCCTCTCCTTACTTACTGTTAAATGTCATCATTCTTCAGGATTTAATCCTCAGAACTCCCCCCCACAGCCTATTATTTTTTCTTTGTGCCAATGATTCAGTTCATTATCCCCTTGTGGTCTCGAGTCTCACATCTAACTGCCCATTGATATCTTCACTAGGACGTCTCATATCACCTTAAGCTCAACATGTCCCAAATCAAACATTCTCCACCTTCATGACCTTCTCCAAGTAAATTATGTTCTTCCTGTATTCTGTACCTTGATAAGTTCTACTTCTTAGCTCCCAAGCCAAAAATCATAAAAGCAATCTTAATTTCATCCTTTACCTTCATCCAACATTCTCCAATTGATTATTGAGTCAATTTCTCTATTTTCCTTTCTCTATCTCCCCTATAACTACCCTTGATTTATTTATTCATTCAGGAAATACTTATGGAGTACCCACTATGTGTCAAATACCATTATGCATATCAAGGGGCTAAACAAACCAGAACAAAATCCCTTTCCTCTTGAAACTTACATTCTAGTGAGAGAGTTAAAAAATAAAATAAGTAAAATATAGAGTATGTTAGTTAACTGCTAAGTGCAAAGGAAAGAAAGAAGGAAAAGAATGAATGAAGGAGGGAGGGAAACCTGATGAGGGAAAAAGAAAGAAAGAATATATTTGGATAAAGAAAATTCAAGTTTTAGATAAATTGGCCAGGGTAGGTCAAACTGAGATAGCTGTTTTCACTTTTCTTTTTAACGTAGATTATGATCTTGCTGCCTCCACTGTTGACGCCCTTTTAACTCATCTGAAAACTATATCCTTGTCATCCCCTACTTAGACTCCTTCATTGACTATTTGTGTCATTCAGAAAGTCATGATCTAGTCCCCACCAACCTAACCAGTATCATTTCTGCTTATATAATGGAATTGTACTCAACCACCTGCATTTTGTCTAATAACAGATGATGTTTTATGTCTCCATACTTTCATGCTATTTTTCTACCTACCTTGCTTAATCCTATTAATTCAGAAGAAATTCACGGTCTTCATAAATGTCTTTTTTTATTGCTACCATTCCAAGCTCTACAAAGTGTACTTTACCCATCCAGTGTGGATAATTTTATCCAGGAAATAGAAATATATAACCCACTTTGCACACATTTAAAAAATAAAACGAGAAAAGGTACATCTAACAGTAAAGCTGGCACAGAATGGAAGCTAAATAATAAGCAGCTTTTACAACACACTACTTTGCATTGATTATTTATCTGTCTTCTCCACTAGACCAGGGTTTCTCAACCTTGACTCTACAGACAAGTTGGGTTGGATAATTCTTGGTTATAAGAGACTGTCCTGTGTACTGCAGAATGTTGAGCAGCATCTGCAGCCTCTACCCACTAGATACCAGTAGCACCTCTAGTTATAATGACCAAAAACGTCTCCAAACCTTACCAATGCCCCCCCTAAGGGACAAGAGCACACTTGGTTGAGGATCACTACACTAGACCATAAGCAACTCAAGAACAGAAGCTAAGATACTCACTATTGTATCTCCATATACCTATTACCAAAGCCGGCACTTAGTAGGTGTTCAATCAAACTATGTCAGTGAGAAGCAAAGTCCTACCTTGTAACACCACAAATTAGTTTTGCCTATTTTTTAAATCTATGTAAATGTATACAATAGTTTTATGTCTTCTTTCATTCAGTATTATTTTGTGAGATTTATCTTTGTTGTTGCATGTTTGTTGCAGTTCATCTGTTTCCACTTCTGTATATAGTTATTTCTTTTAATTAATATACTGTATTATCTTAGATAATACAAATATCTTTGGACATTTGGGTTGTTTCCAAATAGTGTTGCTGTGAACAACGTTCTATATGGGTTTTTGTTACAAGTAAGGATAGTCCTTATGCCAAAGGGGAGACAGTAGTGAGTGACAAGTGGACAGTGCTAATATTCTTTCTTATCCTCAGTGTAGGTTGTGTGTGTGTATCTACCTTGTGACCATTCATTTGTGTGTGTGTGTGACCATTCATTAAACTCTCCATTTATTTTTGTGTACTTAGAATTCTGTGTGACACTTCATTTACAGTTCTTTCATTACTAAAAATATTACAGTTGGACAAATAAAAAAAGGGGAAAGTGATTCTGATAAACTCCTATGATGCCAATACTCATAGGAAAAAAAAGCATTCAATTTTATTGTATCAATGAAAAGCATGTTTTTAGAAATGCATTTTTATACTTTTTAAAATACATTTTGTCACTAACAGCCAGCGAGATGCAAAGGAAAATGTCTACTGTTAGTCAAAGTGTGAATTCATAAAACTTTTCTAGAAGGCCATTTGGTAATACATACCAAAAGCCTTTAACACGTGTTAGATTTAAAAGTTTATCTTGCAAAAACGAATCAGGCAAATTTGTAAAAATTTGTGTGTGTGTATGACAGAGCAATAATTTATGTAAGAATGTTTTTCAGGTAAATGCTTATAATATTGAAAAATTAAAAGCAAATTTGTAATAGGCAACTAGCTGAATATATAATGGTATATCCATTTAGTAGAATACATGTGACCATATTTAATGACAAGAAAAATGTTTATAATGCATTAAGTTAGAATAAGTTATAAAACACAATGACACATTTGTAAAGTGGGGGGAAAACATAAATGCCCACAGAAACAAAACTCAAAGACAGAAGCCAAAATGTTAACTTTTGTCATCTTTGAGAAGTTGTTTGTTTTTACTTTTTTTTTAAAGGCCTATTTACTTTCTAAGTGTTCTACAAGGAATATGTGTAACAATTTAAAAAGTAAAGTTTTATTAAATGAGTTTGATCAATGACTAAGAAAGAAAACATGAGATAAATAACACCTAACATAGCCTCAGGGAAAATGGTAGCTTCTAGTGTCTTTAGTATATAGACTCACAGCCTTCCTCAAGTAATTATTGCGTTGGTTTTCGTAAACATAGTTGAATTTTATAAGCTTCATTCTGTGTGTACCAAGAATTCAGACTCAGACAACATTTCAGAGAGCAAGTCTTTCTTCAGAAGAAGAATATAGCTTTACGTTTGGAATCTTACTCTAATGATTAGAAAATAGGCAAGTTGCACTTAGAGGATTTTTTAAGCTACTATTGCTTAAGGTGTCATTTTCTTCATTACTGTCAAACAATAATCTCTTAACAAAAAGTGGATATAATTTCAAATTCTAAGTCTATGACAGCTTTTCCAATTTAAATATTTCTTATTCTCTTAATGGAACACAAATACAATGCAATACTTGCAAAGTAGCTATTTAAAACAGCAAATAATTGGCATGGAAGAATCATGGTCATCCAAAATCATATACTGAGAATGAAGAAATAATTCTCAACTTTTACTTTGCTTCACGGGAATCCTGCTAATAAGCACTTCCCGCTTGTACCAGGTAAGTAATGATTTCTTCTAGGTCAGTAAACGCCAACATTGATTGCATTCACTTACAATAAGTATAACCAGAGCAAACCCATTCTCACACAAAGATTCTCTTTCCAAGGCTGACTTACAGTCACTGCTCTCCTTTCTATTTCTGAGAAAGGGGATCAACGCAACCAGCATGTGCTTCTTAACTCCTGCCTGGGCATATCTCTCTGTCAATACACTATAAAGTATTGCTGAAGTGACAACTCATACCAGTTTGCATAGGACAACCTAGTTTGCATCCACTGTATCTGTATGGTTATTAATAGCAGCCCCTTTCATTTCTCAGTGTCCCAGTTAAGTAATACATTATGTGGCCAGCCTATTGTCCACACACAGGATGTATGATGCTAGTCTAGAACTTGGAATAAATGCCTCTATCCATCCACACTCTTGCCTTGTCTTCCTGATGGTATGACTTGTCTGCACTGATAGTATAGGACAGAAAATGCACAGAATAGTCATGGACTCATACCACCCCTGTTGGTAGGTAAAACGATCTGAAAAGGAATCTCTTTAAGGTGAACCCTATCCCTTCTCCAGAAGCTCATAAACCATGAGAGACCAACTACGAGGTAGCCCAAATCACATACCCTAGGGAAAAAATACATATTTGAAAAATTAGCCAGTCTATTGATACTTGTTAGGAGTTGTGCCCCTCAATCTATTATTCCAAATAATACCATAAAATAAAAGAAGGTCCAAATTTCTTCTAAGTCTAAATATTTCTGTCTCTGCTAATGGTAAAATTATTCACATAGTCACCTCAGCTAGAAACCTTGCAATCAAGTTTTATTCTCCCTCTTCTCCACTATGCAATTAATTACCAAGCCCTATTGGTTCTATTTTAAAGCCTCCGGCATTCATCGCCCAATCCTTTTTATAAGAACAAGATTTTCGACTGTGATTGTTACAATGACTTTTCTCTACTTTTCGTTTGCTTCCAATTCACCTTCCTCACTTCTGCTAGAATTATCTTAAATAAAGCAGTCTCCTTAGTTCACTGCCTGCTCAGTACCCTCGGTAAATTCAGACTTCTTAGCCTGGCACCCAATACCTTCATCAATTGCACTCAAACCTCCTCCCCATTCTCAATTCCAATACACCTCCCAACAGGCATATGCTATCCAATGGTTCTCATCTACTGATGGTATTGCTCTCATAGAAGGTACTGAGAGCAGTTCTGGGACATGTTTGCCTGTCACAGTGATTTGAGGATTCAAAGTACACTTAATGAGCAGGGGCCAAGGACACTAAATGTTCAGCAATGAAGAACAAGTCCTGTAAAATAGAAGATTGCCTTGCCAAAATCCCAAAAAGCAAGATTTCTTGTTCCCCAAACACATCATCTTAATGCACATGCGGTTCCTTCTTTCTAGAATTTATTTAGCCACCACCCACTAGTTCTGCCTCCTTCCAAAATAATATTGTCTGGGTGATGCCATTCAAACTTCCCTTATCTAAAGACTCTCTCAGTTAAATAGTTACACAGTGTATTCATGGAAGATTAAATCACTCTCATATATACATATATACGAGACACTCTTGTATATAAACATATACACAAGACACTCTTGCATATGCATATATGAGACAGTCATATACGCATACATGGGACTCTCTCTCTTATGTGCATATATATGAGACACTCTAATATATATGTATGCGAGTGATTTAATGATCCCTGCTAATGGCAAAATTATATGACAGTGATTTGTATATGATGCCTGATACAGCACTTAATATATTAAATTATAATTAAACTGCTTATCATTTGTCATTTTATTCATGATGTCCTTTTCCTTATCCTCTGTCTTCTAAAATTTGAGCACCTTGAAGAAAGATGTTCCTTTGATATCTCATTTTTTAAAAAAACTCATTTTTTACAATTGACCTAGAAGCTGAGACTCATTCTATAGGTGATTTTTGGATTAAAAGGTAAAAAGTTTTACCATCGTGCCTCTGTACAAAATGCCATCCTTAACCTTTTTTATGGTTGTTAAACTTATAACTCAGAAAACTTTTAAATAAGGTAAATATTTTAGATACATCTTTATCAGTGATGATGCTTAAAGAAACATTAAATGCATATATTAATTGTCAGTTCGACTAAAACAGATATTATAAACTCAGGTAAAAGTGGTGGGGGGAGCTACAGAAATTGTGATAAAGTAGAGAGACAGTTCCAGGATAAAGTGTTTAAAAATTTTTGTGGTTTTTTTTTTTTTAAGCACTGAGTAACTACTTCTTACAAAGATTTGACTAACAAACTATGTTTGAGATCCTTGCAATGAAAAAATACTAAAATATCTTTTAAATCTATAAATAAGAAGTGTGAGGCTGTGTGATATACTTCTATTCAAAATGTAAAGTAAGAGTAATCTAACCTCACCCCACTCATTTTTGCAAGTTTGACCTTAGAATATTTCTATCACCTATTACAAAATACCTTTTTTTGGGGTCAAAATTTTCAACTTAGCTCATCCCCTAAGTCACACAGCCAGCAGAACAGGACAAAGTCAAATGCTTACGTGCACATCTGTTCATATCTGGGGCTCGGTGTCCATAGTACCCTGACGGGCAAGAATGCAGGCACTCTCCATACTGTCGCATCCCTTCTCTCCGAAGGAAGAAGAACAACTTCTGTTGACATCGACTGCACCCATTGTCCTTTGAACAAGACAAACAACCCTTGCAGATGGGATTTGATACATAACTAGCTGCAAAAGAAAAACAAAAAAAATTCATTAAATATGAATATGATCAGACTTCTGGTCAATGCTGAAAGGACAAATGTTTATTTTCTGTCTGCTCCACTCACACAGAAATACTGAACAAAATATCCTTCCATTTCTACCCCTCCATCTCCACCCCCCAAAAATTTAATACACAACCAAACTTAGGAACAAAGAGGAAACTTAGAAGCAGAGTCAAGCCCAGAAGCTGAAAATGAATGACTCATGGGATGTCAGAGCAAACAGAGGTAAGATTTATGGCAAGGTCCTAAATCTAGGCCAAGACACATGCATGTGAAGAGTTGACACTCAGCTCCCTTTATGGAGACAGGAGTGGAGAGATCTGTTTGTTCATGACAAATACTATGACCCCTCTGTTGCAACTGACCAGAGAAGAGAAGTCCAACTTTGCACTGAGGATACAGAGGGGGAGGGAGGCACAGGAGAGAGAAAATGTAGCCCATGAGACATGAGAACCCCAAGCCTGCAAGACATCCAAGTGTGGAAGCCAAATTTAAAATGTTGTAGTATGGGGTTCCTAAGTCAAGACGTTAACATGAAAACCTGTCCAGATCCAGAAAACCCACAGAGTAAAAAACATATAAAACTATCCTCTGATTTTTTTTCTACAATCCTGAGACCCAGAACTTTCACAGAAAACTACTCTAACATCAAAATGAACAAGAAAAACTTCACAACGAAGAGTCATCAAAATCAGTAATAAGGAAAATTCATATCTAAAGAACCAGAAATAAGAGAACAATCTTAAAGAGCCTTTAAAATGAATCATTATAGAATATTTGAAGAGACAAAGGAAGGACTCAAAATAGCATGGAAAACAGCAAGAATGTACAAATTAGAATGAAATGAAAATTCTAAAACTAAAAAAAAGAATTCTACACATGTTGGCCGGTAAAGTAGTAAGGAATAACATAACCAAAAAACATTTAAAGAACCATAGCATGAAACAAGATAATAAGGTAAGAAGTATGTAGAAAAAAATAGAGACGTTGTAATCCATTATTAGTAGATATTACAGAAGAATTTTTTTAAATGAGTAAGATAGACTATTCATAGAAATCATGGTTGATTTGTTTTCAGAATTAAAGACAAAAGTTCTTAGAGAAAAAATTGATAGACAGCAAAACAAGTCTGCATTTAAACACAGTATATTTATACTGAAGAATAAAATCAAACCATGGAGGAGCAGCAGGTTATCTACAAAGGAACAAAAAGTTGACTGACAGCAGACTAATAATCAGAAACAATAAATGTTAGATAGCAGGATACAGACTTCAACATGCTGAGGAAAAATTATCAAAATATAATTCTATAAACAGTTAAATTATAGTTTAAGAAGAGGGGGAAATAGAAATCTTTTCAGTAAAAGGCAAGAAATATATTAATCAAAAAATAAGGTATACACTAAAAGAACAAATAAACTGCACATACTGGAGAAAATACAATAGAACCTGAAAAAGTAGAATGCAACAAGCAATAGTGATGATATAAGTTGAAAAATGTTGGTACAGCTATAAAAGTATAGATTTTAAAATATATGTAATGATTTATTTTCAGAGCTTGAAAATAAATATTTTATATTCACAGTGATAACGTGGAAGACTTGACAAGGAAGCCAGAGCTAAGGCATTCAAAGGTTCCGCATTAGTAGTGAAGAAAGTCCATATAAATTAAAATGCTTTTGCCCATCAAAGCTGGACTGAGTAAAAAAAATGTGGTACACATAAACAATGGAATATTGTGCAGCCATAAAGAAGGACAAATATATCGACTTTGCAGCAACCTGGATGGATTTGGAGTCAATCACATTCAATGATTTATCACAGAAACAAATAACAGAGTTCCATATGTTCTCACTCATAAGAGGACCTTGAACAATTATAATGCTATAAAAAAGCGATAGGCAGTAATGGGAAACTGTTGGGGGTGGGGGCGGATTGGCAGTTGAGGGAAACTGCTAAGGGAGGGAGGGGCATACCTCATCAAAAATGGTACCTGCATGATCAATGTTTATATACTTAACCCTGAATTGTACCCCACATCTTTATAATAAAAATTTAAAGAAAAAAAACTTAAGCAAGTTACCAAACAGTAACTATTCTATTACAAAAATAGTAATAGAATATATAACTTCTAAGCCAGTGTCAGCTACAAACATGAAATGTATAAAATATGAGTAGGAAGAAACAACCCAAGTGTCTATGAAGAGAATAGACAAATTGTTGTATATTCATGCTATGAGTTTTACTCAATAATTAAAAGGATCAAAATACAGGCTTATGCAACATAAATGAAGTTCATACACATTATGTTGATAAAAATAATCCAAATACATATAAAAAGAGTATGTTCTGTTTAATTTCACTTATATTGAGGTCAAAGACATGTACAGCTAATCTATGGTGGCAGAAATAAGAAAACTAAATGTCTTTTAGGGCTGAAGATTGACTAGAAAGGGCCAATACAATCTAGGAGATGATACATTAGTTTCCATGGGTTGCCATAACAAATCACCACACTTCAATGGCTTAAACAATAAGAATTTACTCTCAATTCTGTGGACTAGAAGTCTAAAATAAAGGTGTCAGCAGGGCTGTGCGCCTCTGAAGGACTTAGGAGAGAATCCTTTCTTGCCTCTTTCAGCTTTTGGGGGCTTCAGGCATTCCCTGGCTTGTAGCAACATCATTCCAATCCCTGCCCTCCATCTTCTCATGGCCTTCCTTTGTATCTCTGTGTGTCTTTTTCTGTCTCATAAAAACACTTTCAATTTAGAGTCTTAATTCCACAGGATCTCATCATTATCCTTAACTACATCTGCAAAGACCCTATTTCCAAATAAGGTCACATTCAAGTGCTCCAGGTATACACGAATGGGCTAGGGGCACTAGTCAATCCACTAAAACAGGTGATAGAAATAGCTTTTATCTTGACTGGATATTGATTACACACATATATATTTGCAAAACACAAAAAACTGTACATTTATCTAAGTACTATATATACTGTGCATTTTTAGTTACTGTGCACAATTTATAAGTGAATTGCATCTCATTTTTTTTAAAAAAGAAAACAGATTGATAGGGAGGCCATACAATAACTTCAGAATAATATAGACTTATAATTACATCTCTTTTGAAGATGCTATGAATTATATTAGGTGCTCACCAATACTTTTTACTTTTGAATTTTTTTTTTAAACAAAAAAAAAACCTATTGGAGAGATAAGGTGAGGGAAGATAATACTAAGCTAATGTTGAAATAGCATCTTAAAAGAAAAAAATTGATACATGAACTATATGAAGTTCTCTGCATCTATTGATAGAAATGGTACTTTCAAAGACAATAAATGCTTTGTCTAGATCTGGTACAAAATTTAGAAGCTATATCATCTGAAATATTAATACAATTTCTAAAATGAAAAACTTGTAACTTTTAGTTTTTATGATACCAAACAAGGTCATAAATATAACAGGATACATGAAGTCACATTAACTTTGTTTTATTGAGTTAGCCCTCTCAGTAAAAATAATGAAGAGAGAATAGGAAAACCAAAAATTATTAAAACTTTTAGCTTTAAGACTACATCTTGTTTGTGCTACATATAATCCTTATTGTCTATCAAAATTAATATCAAGCATAAGTGATTAGGAGAGCAGCTATATAACAGAGTACATTGTACATCACATCATTCCTTTACTTACAATGATTCAATAGACAGTACTGTCAGTCACTTGCAGCAGATCTCCTCAGGTTTTAGTTCCACAAAATGCCTTCCCTTCTCCTGAGCTTCCACAGCCCTGATTTGGTCTTATAGCCTCTTGCCCAGGGAGATCCCAAAACCAGGGTTTAATCTCCCTTTCAGAGAAGGAATCAAAGGAGAATCAAGGTTTTTCAGGAACAGGAATCAAATAGCTTTTTTGAATTGTCCAGTAAGATCTTCACATCTATTCCAGGATTTTGTCCTATCAACCATTCATCTGCTTTTGACTGCATATTCAATCTATTTCTTGGACATTCTTTTGCTGGCAAACCTTTTTATGCTTTCCAAGTAATTTCCCATTTAATACCTGTTACTTAAATTTGTGGTTTTTGGGAGCAGGGCTGGGGAACCAATGCTGATGAAAAATCATCCCATTAGATATAATTACTAGTAAAATTTTGCCAAACAACTTTTCAGATATATATATATATATATGCATATACACAATATATAATTTTCATTTTTCATAAATGTGGTCATATCGTACATGCTATGACATAACTTGTTCAATTTCAATCAAGTTGCAAGCATCTCACTACAACAATGAACCAAACGTCACTATCATATTTCTTGAAAGTATCTGTTTCACCTCTTGCCTCTACTGAATTATTTCCAAGACTACTTCTATAAAGACTACAACCAGTTTTCTAATCCTCAAGACCTCATTCTCACTTTCTGATCCCCACAACTTCAAAAGCCTACAATGCTGAAAGTTTTCTTCCTCTGGCTTCTGTGATAATATCACCTCCTATGGACTTGATTCCAACCCTCACTCTGGGTCTTCCACTAATCTCATATCTCAGGTTTTCCTGATTTCTCAACTTGGACAGTTATGAAGCCCCAGACCCACCCTTCCCTACTTCACTCTACATTCTATCAATGAATTAATTTTCCTATCACACACATTGTAATATTTTTGTTACACCCTATTCTGTCTAGATAATTATTCTTTATAAAGCATTTTTGAATAGCTGGCTGCAAATTAGGCTATACTGTCTAAAATTTCCTCAGCGTCCTTCTGAAGATGTTTTATTCTATTATTGTTCTTAGTAATGCATTAAGTGAGTTTCAAAAAGCTGGAATATAGTGCAACTTCTCTGTGTAAAAGGGGCAAAAAATGAAGGAAGCAGGGTAGAGAATGCAAAAAACTGAAGAGGAATAGAAATTGAGAATATTCAGAGGCTGTATAAGGAAATGGCTGTGGGTAGAGTAGAAAGTGATTCTTTTTCATTTCAGGGCTGTCCAAGAACATAATCCAACTTTCAGCACAGAGGCCTATGGAATGATATTTAGAGAAGCAATTTATGACTCTTTTGTGAAAGAGACATCCCATAAATATGAGCAACCAGGAGACTACGGCAAAAGCAGGGGTTGCTGGCTGAGCTACACTGAAAGCCATCCCACCCCACACCATGGAGCCCTCTACAACGTGTCTGAGGCATTTGCTGACTACCTTCTGCTCTTGAATTTAACTACAGACTTTAAAAAAGCAATATCTAAGTTATCCAAATCTCAAACTTAGCTTTGTAAGTAAAAGGAGAATTTGGAAGGTTTATAAGTACACAGAATGGTTTAAGGAGAAAGCACTGTGCCCTGCAGTCATCACAAACTAAGTTGAAGCTATACTTTCAGTTCAAAAGTTAAACTAAAGCTCTTTAACACCATAAATCACACTCCATAGTAAGAAGTATGGAGGAAAGAGAATTACAGAACCAAGAGAATCAACAAAAATTAAAGGCTTTTTGTTTTGTTTTTATGTATCAGAAGCCAACTTTCATCTTGACCACAAATATTTCAGAGTCAACAAATTGTGCCCTACTTTTGTTTAAAAAAAGGTATTCTTAAAAGCATTAAAAGCGTTGCTTTGTTTACTTGAACCTTTACAGACTTAAACAAGGAAAATGAATTAGAGAATACTTACCGAAGTCCATATCTCAGATATCTTTATAACCCTACACACAAGGAATTCTCTTAAAGCAAAATTGAGGTGAGCCATACCCAACCTAAATGCCCGCTCTCCCCTTTCTCCAGTCCTCTTCAGTCATATGCTGCTCAATGCTGAAGGACAAGAGTCCATGTGATTTTTACAATTTGAAGTTTCTGGCCCCAAAGCTCAAATAGGTTTTTCAGTTTAAGTAACCATTGTCCAGTGTCAACTATGTTAGTGTCCTTCTCCATATTGTAAATCAATAGCTTAGTAATTCAACAAGAACTTCTCCACCCATGATATGTTAACTACACTAACCTCTGTGTCTAAACACAAGCAAAAACAGACATTTAAGTACGACTGGAGTAATTTATTTAGTCAGGATCTTAATAAGTCGAATGACTCTGTCCATTGCTATGAGATTTAATTCAAGTGTGCAGGTGAATAAACAGATCTTAATTCTCAGCTTTGATGACCATGTTTATTTGCTCTCTCTGTAAGTTTCAACTCTTCCAACCTTGAAGCCCGCTGAGATCCAGAGTCTCATCATTCCAACCAAAACAATTTTCTAAATCTGGACCCACCCAAAATTCTAAAGATGAAATATATCACATAAAAGATTACAAATCCTGAAAAGGGAGATAGACAATGATCCTATTATAGCACAAACCCACATATATCTCCTTGATAGGAAGAGAACTATTATGTGGATTTAAAAGACAAAAATTATGAGTCAAAAACAAGGTAATACCTGTATCACTAATAATTACATCAAGAGAGAAAAACAACATACGTAAAATTCTTTACTACTAATCCTAATTAGTTGATTCGTATTCCTCTTAAATTGCAAAGTAAATTTGACCTTTTTTGTGAATCCTGATATCTTAAGTTTGATCCTTTGCTAAATCAAATTCATGTATTCGCATTTTATCTCATAGAGAATTTTATATAGGTGTTGAATGCCCATCTGTTTTCAATATATTCCTGACACTTTTTAAAAGTGTTCCCCTCTTTCTGAAGTTAGCCCTTGCCAAGCAAGAAAAAATATAAATTCCTTCTAGATGAATGCATTCATTCCTGACAAAGGTACAGATTTCTAATTCTTTTTTTTTTTTTTTTTGAGTTAGAGTCTCAATC
>NW_007252170.1:0-11401 GCF_000164805.1 Carlito syrichta | reverse complement strand
TCGCTGCCCAGGCGGGTCTCGAACCTGTGGGCTCAGGCAATCCACTCACCTCAGCCTCCCAAAGGCGCGGGATTACAGGCTGAGCCACCGAGCCCGGCTTCTAATTCTGAAAATAATAGGACTGTTGGCATCTTAGCCTCACTCCATATTTGCTGGTTAAAGATTATTGCAATTTCAATAGTTTTAAATGAACAATTAATATTAACTTGAGCAATCAAGCTTGTCATAAAAATGCTAATGTGTGTCTCTGCCTAACCCCAAGTTCAAGACACGTATCTTTTTTAAAAAGAGAAAAATAGCAACAAACCTCCTTCACCCTGAAAAAAGAAAAAACAAAAATCCTACCTCTAGCACCAACAACAGGGAACTTCCCTGTTTGATCCTATGCAAATCAAGTTGGACACAAATCCTGCCCACTAGAGCTTGGCAACTCTGAGATAAAAGCCCTGTAATCACATATACTAACAAGCTCAAACTCAGTTAAGTAATCAAGTTCATGAATTAATGTGCCACACAAGATTTGACCAAAATATGAAATGCCTCTCTTAGGAGACTTTGCTTAGTTGTACATAAAACTGTAAATATTTGCATGAAATATCATCATAAAACATGTAATCTAATTGTTAATATAAAGACAGCAAGTTTTAATACTAGATGTTCATTATTATAATCTTGATACCCTCAGTAGAAAATAAATGTTAAAATTTAGAATGCTAATAAAGCTTAGAGATAAATTTCTAAATTGCCTATAAAACTTTAGAATGACTATAATAACATAAATTTAGCCTAGAAGAAAATTTCAGCATAATAATCAAGAGCAAAACTTGTCCCAAAAATTTCAATATTTTAAAACTTTAAGAATTAAACCATATGTGCTCAGAATCTCTTTTTGTTATGAGTCCTTTAATAGATAATATTTTTAAGTGCAAGGCTTACAAAACTTTAACTTCTCAAAAAGTACTAGCTCTGAAAAATTCATATTAATTGGCTACCTAGAAATGTTATTGTTGAAAATTAATAATACTATTCTATCTATATAAATTATGTCAGGAGTAAAAGACTGGATATATACTTATCTCTAAAAATATTCCTTGGAAAAATAGTATTTCTAAAAATGTATAAGTCCCCAAAATATGAAAAATCTTTACAAATGAGTATTTTCAATGATATTAGGATTAAAAGTCTTTCATCAGATCATTTTGCTTCTACCAAAATATGTATTTAACTGTACAAAAACTCAAAACTAGGAGAGATTTTAAAATATAAAGGGAGAAAGTTAAATGAGTCACAGATCTGTTTTAACAAATGAATTGGTAATGTCTTTGAAAAAATAGGGAAAATTACCACAACTATCAGCTCTTAATACTCTCTCCAGTGCCAGCACTATTAGAGCTGTAATCCTCATAGACTGGCACCTCAAACAGACATTCATAACCATGATAAGCTGTGACCAGAGTGTAATTCACCAGCAGGATATTTTTTGCACAGTACAGGTAAGCAAGAATCCCCTACAAGGTATGTGACATCATGCTTCAAATCTGTGTTAACTAAGATGTCCCAGAAAAGCTCAGAATACTCAATGACTTCAGGTCAAGGAAAGACAATGAACCCAGCTATGGTTGCAAAATAAATGTAGATGGAGTTTTATATGGTTCTGTTTGAAGGCACGACAGATCCATCTAGAACATGAACATATTCTCTCTCCCCCTAACTTAACAACTTGCAGGCATCATCAACATTCAAGACAATCTGCCAGACTAGAAGAGATTGAAAGGATACACCAAAGCCAACTATCACTGTAGTCATCAGAGGAAAAATAACTTTGATTTAACACATTTTACCTTGAGACAAAGCAGTGTCTTGTCAACGTATTTCACCAAAAACATAAGCAGCTGAAGCAAATGGGGGGGTTGCACATCTGGTGGTTGGAACCACAGCTATTCCAGGGGAACTTCTGAATGCACAGTAACAGCAATGCAAGGTACACTGAGTGTTTTATTGTTGTTGTTGTTGGTATTATTATTATTATTATTATTATTACTGTTTTGAGTCAGCACCCATCAGGTCCTAATCCTCAAGGCCAATAAGAGAGGCTCATGAAAGCTAAAATCAGAAACTTCACATGTCAGTTCTACACACTGATCAACTAAGAAGCAGCCATATTCCAGTCTATGCCAGAGTGAAAAGTTCCAGCAGAACAGGATTCAAAGAAAATAAATGGAATTTGGAAATTCTCCAGAAACATTTCCAAAAAGTCATTCATACCCAAGGTCAAGTAAAAAGACATGGCACAAGAAAAAAGTAGCTATCTATAGATCCCAGTCAGAAATCAAAATTGTGAGCGCTCAATTTAGCACACACAATTCCCCAAATGATGAGGCACTTCCTATAATTCATGCTCACCTTGAGAAGACAAGCCCTGTAACAGTTAATCCTCTTTTGCCCCTACAAACTCTTTAATGCAAAAATCTCAATGCATATCCCTGTACTAGGTGTTAATTCTGAAAATGAAAAACAAGTACAATTAAGGATCAGAACA
Source organism: Carlito syrichta (assembly GCF_000164805.1). Classification (NCBI taxonomy): domain Eukaryota; kingdom Metazoa; phylum Chordata; class Mammalia; order Primates; family Tarsiidae; genus Carlito; species Carlito syrichta. Next base: position 8,862 of record NW_007252170.1, on the reverse strand, counting down.
TACTCGTCACATACAAGGTGAGTGAAATGTTCCATCAGAATCCCAAGCTCTTCAGTTTGTACAACTGCTGACACCAATAACATTAATTAGTTGCTGAAGTTGAAGCAAAATATAGAATGCATGGGTATTACTCATTTTTCCAAAGAGAGATAACGTTTTAGAAACAAGGGAAGAATCATACCCTAGGTTCTATAAATGAAGTCATTTGTTGGACTAGATAAAGAAAATATGACACGTGTACACCATGGAATACTACACAGCTATAAAGAAGAATGAAATAATCTCCTGAAGTAATGCAGATGTGGCTGGAGGCCACTATCCTAAGCAAATTAACACAGAACAGAAAACCAAATACCGCATGTTCTCCCTTATACAAGTGGAAGCTAAACACCCATTGCCCACGGACATAAAGATGAGGACAATAGATAACTGGGGACTCCTAAAGAGAGTGAGAGAGGAGGGGCAAGGATTGAAAAATTACCCATTGGGTATCACTATTTGGGTTACAGGATCTGTTGAATCTGAAATAAAATTTTTTTAAAAATCTGTATTTTCTCCACTAAATAAATAATTAGCCACCTCCTTTAATCCGTGAAAGAAAAAAAAATTTTTTTGCTCCATAAGACTCTTACATAATGCCAAAAGAAAAGTAAGCTTAAAGTTAAAACGCACACGATCCCATAAGGCTTGGCTAGAAACTGCCATGCATAACTCATGTAGAGTGTTGGCTTGAACTTTCACAACATACTTAAAAGACCCTGTGGAAATGCTGACAGATTGTTGGTGCTAATGGTAACCCCAACATGAGCAGATCTAAATGTATACATTTATGAAGACTGTGAAACCCTCACATTGTTCCATGTTTATACAAGGAGATAATCCAATTTTTAAATAGGAAAAAAACTGCTCACATACAGAGCCAGCTTTTTGTTCCATAAAGTACTTAAATACTTCTTATACTGACTATTTAAAAACAGTTTTGCATACTTCCCAAATATTGTAATGTAAATGCCATAGTTTCTGACCTATTCAACTGCCTGTAGGAAAAATCTTTCTCTCCAGCCTATCCAAAGATTATTTTTTTAAAAAGAGAAAAAGGTAGAAGGGACTTTATTCCATGTATATTCCCCCTGTGTTTAAGTTTTCCCACATTTGTCACCTGCTTCCTAGAATAGAAACTGTTGCTAACTCCTGCTTACATCCATCTTAATTTTAAAACAATAAAGGAAATCAAACTAGATGACTTATTTGGTGTAATAAACACAGCCCTCAGGAAGAATCAGTGTCATAACTAACCAGGTTAAAGACTCCTGGTGTTTTGGAGAAAATTCCCATGGGTTTTACCACTGTGTTTAATTTTTTAATTTTTATTTTAGATTAAAGGGTACATGTGCAGGTTTGTTACATTGGTATATCGTGTAATAGTGAGACTTGGGCTTCTATTGAGCCCGTCATCCAGTTGGTGGACATGATACCCAATAGGTGGTTTTTCAACCCTTATTGCCCTCTCTCCCTCCCCACTTTAGGAAAATAGAAAATGACCACTCTTGTTGGCTATACTTTTCTAGAAAAAGGTTTCTTTTAATAAGATAATTTTTTAAACAATTTAGGTTGCTTTAGTTGAAGAGCACACTAATACTTAAGGTTGACAAACATTACTATGCAGGAATACTCTGAGATTTAAAAAAATGAAAGTTCTGTTATCTGCAATACAGGTCACTGTTGGTAAATATCACATACATTAACAAAAATCAGAATGATTCACTACTAAACCTCCAGACTTATACAAGATTTAGTCCTCAACAAATTCTTAAACCAATGGTCTGCATTTAACATTTGTAAAGAGTCTGTTTTGACATGCTTTGTTGATCTGATAACTGCACAGCAATTCATAGCTTAGACCCAGTTTGAAATCTAACTGCTTAACTATTCTCATTCTAAGAGGGTTCCATCTATTGTGAACAAGAATAAAAGACAGGAAAGTCAAAATGTGGGAAAAACATGAACAATGAGGAACATGCTATTGTACACACTGCAGACTACATGCTTTCATACTTTTTGGAAGTAATGTTTGTTGTACATAATTCTCAGTTATCAAAGCAAATATCAGGGAGAACCCCAAAAACCTGGAATTTATTTATTAAAACTGTATACTTATTCTTACAAATTTAAACTTCAGTCACCTTCAAAATACTCTCTATTTGATGCAATACACCAATTGAGACACTTTTTCCACTGCCCGAAACAGTTTTTGAATTCATCAATGTTGATGCCTTTTAGTACTTCTGTCATTTTTTGTTTTGTTTTTGGGTTTTTTTGTCATTCAGGGAAAAAAAAGAGAAAAAGAAAAGAAAAAAGTCGCTTGGGGCAAGATCATGTGAATAGGATATGGACATGAGGTCATGTTGTTTTTTGGTCAAAAACAACTGAACACTCAGCATGGTGTGGGCAGGTGCATTGTCATGGTGGAAGAGCCAGTCACCTCTTTGCCACAACTCTGGATGTTTCTTCGGAAAATCATTTCTCACAACAATACTAGCTGGTAATGCTGATGCCGATGGTTTCCTAGAATACTTAGCAGGGGAAGCCTGTACTACAAGGGGTCTGCCCTCCAAAAAGATAATTCTGGTTTTTTGGAGGTCTCCACTCATAAACAGATCAGAGAGTTTAAAAAGAACATTTCCAAGATCATAATTTGTTAGTGACAAATTTGAATCCAAAGCTGATCTTTGACTTCAAAAGTCTAGCTTTTTATTTTTCCATTAAGCAATATACACATAGCACCTGGGAGAAAAATGCACTGTACCTTGACTAAAATTGCGTGGACTTTTTTTCCAATTAGGCTATACCCTTAAAATTTGCTTGGTGCCCCTTTCCTTTGTTTTTAGTCACAGCAAAATAATCAAAGTATTTCATTTCATGATTAGTCACTAAGAATACTATGCTAATTCTTTCCTAACACAACTAGAACTATGTAAATGCCTTAAACCAACAAAATTAAGATGTCACCCACAAAAACACTTCAGAACAAAACTGCTGAATCATCAAAAAGGATAATAAGGGAAACTGAGTTATAAGTTTCCTCCGGCAGAGGTTAAAGAGAAACCTTCAGAATTATAAATGGAAAGTCTTTTTACTGGTTGGGCATTTAGCAAAAGGCCAGCACTTTTTAAAGAGTCATCTCCACTTGACAAGTTCAAAGAAAACAAAAATCACCCCCCCAAACCATGCAATTTCCTGCAAATGGGCCACTCTCCTCACTGTCTTTGAAGACAGATCCTGTCCTGGCTAAAGGGCCTTTGAAGTAACACAGCAAGCATACCTATGTAATTAGAAAGCCTCCATACACCATCCAAATGATCAAAACTAGACTTTACAGATGCACTAAAGCCTGAGGAATGGACTGAACAGCTCTGGAGAGGAATTTGCCACTGCTTATTGACAATGATTCTCCTCTGCTTCCTCTGAACCTTGGAAGCCAACTGCAACTTGCATGTATATTCATGAAAAACTGTAACTAGTACTTGCTCAGTCTCAAAAAGTGGCAAAACTATATGTGAATGTGTATATACAGACGTATACATATGTTGTTTTTCTGAATCATTTGAGAATAATTTGCAGACATTATGCTCTTTGATCTCTAAATTTTTCAGTGCTCAGTATATATTTCCAAAAACAAAGACACTGCCTTACATCAGCCATATCTGATCAATCCTTTTTTCTAATTCATGCCCCATAATTGTTACAATAATATCCTTTATAGTTCTTTATAGAACTATATCTATTTGACCCTAGATTAGAATCCCATCCAAGATAATACACAGCATTAGATTTCACAGTTCTCTAAGTTTTCTTCCATCTAGAGTAGCTCCTCTTTCAAGAGTTTAACCATTTTTGAGAGAATAAGTCAGTTATTTACAACATGCTTGTTTGGGTTTGTCTGATGTTTCCTCATGATTGGTCATGTATTTTGGGGATAATGTATGGAGTGATGTTACATGCATTTATTATATTATGTCAAGTGTCACATGAATTTAGCTGCATTATTGGAGATTCTAACTTTGATTGCTTGGTTAAGATGTTTTCCACTATCCAAGATGGAATATTACACAGTTATGGGTGTGAAGAAGTACAAAATTATGGACTTCGCAGCAACCTGGATATATTTAGAGCCTATCAGACTCAGTGATCTATCATAGAAACAAAAAAACTGAGTACCACAAGTTCTCACTCATAAGTAGACCCTAAACATTTATCGTAACACTATAAGAAAGGGTTTGGCCAAAGCAGAATGCTGCTGGGGAGGGGAGGGCACATAACATCAATAAGGGTACCTGATCTCAAACCAGGTGAAGTGGGGACCAAGGAGAGGGCTAGACTTTACCTATACGGTGACCATTTATCCACCTAATCCTAAATTGTACCCCACATCTTTAAAATTAAAAAAAATTTAAGCCGGGCTCGGTGGGTCAGCCTGTAATCCCGTGCCTTGGGAGGCTGAGGTGAGTGGATTGCCTAAGCCCACAGGTTCGAGGCCCGCCTGGGCAACTTGGCGAGACCTCATCTCTACAATAAGTCAAAAAATTAGCTGGGCATGGTAGTACGCGCCTGTAATTCTGGCTACTCAGAAGGCTGAGGCAGAAGGATCGCCAGAGCCCAGCAGGTCAAGGCTACAGTGGCCGGGAGCGGCCACTGCACTCCAGTTTGGGCAACAGAGTGACTCCAACTCCAACTCAAAAAAAAAAAAAAAAAAAATTTTTAAAGATGTTTTCCACTACATTACTATGCTATAAAGTGACTATTTTGTCCTCTGTGATTTTTTTTTTTCCCTGAGTCAGAGTCTCATTCTGTCACCCAGGACGGAGTGCAGCAGCAAGCTCACACAGCCTCAACCTGCTGGGCTCAGGTGATCCTTCGGTCTCAACCTTTTGAGAGGCTGGAACTTCAGGCAGCATGACCAGCTAATTTTTTGACTTGCTGAAGAGACGAAGTCTCACCTAGTTGCCCAGGTTGGTCTTGTACCTCTGGACTCAGGCAATTCTCTCGCCTTGGCTTCCCAAAGTGCTAAGATTACAGGCATGAGCCACTGTGCCTAGCTGTATTTTGAGAGGAAATATAGCAAAACCATATAAATACCCTGCTCTTCATCAAACTTTCATAGTATTGGTATCTACTGCCTAAATAAACTATTATTGTGACAGTTGTGAAAGGAGACATTTATTTATTTTTTGAGTCAAGGGCTCACTCTATCTCCCTGTCTGGAGTGCAGTCTGGCAGGATCATGACTCACCACAGCCTTGACCTCCTGGGCTCAGGGCATCCTTGTGCCTCAGCCTCCTGAGTAGCTAGAACTACAGGTGTTTGCCACCATGTGCCCAGGGGTTTTTTTTTGTTTTTTTTTTTTTGGTAGAGATGAGATCTTACTATGTAACCCAGCATTGCTCAAGCAATCCTCCCTCCTTGGCCTTTCAAAGTGCTGGAATTACCGGCAAGAGTCACTGTGCCCAGGCTTCAAAGATTTATAACTTCTTCATTCCTTCTCTATCACTGAGCATTCTAGTGTTAGGAAGGGCTTTTCCTTCTCCATTTGTCTGTCTGCTTGTTTCTGTTTTTGTTTTTTTTTTCTTTATGTGCAAATTTTTATTTTATTTTTTATTTTTATCCAACGGCTTTAAGGGGTACAAATTATTTTTGGTTACATGGATGCATTTGTGTAGTGGTGAAGAAGTCTAGGCTTTAAGTGTATCAGTAGAGGCTCATGGATTTTATACAATGGACTATAATCCATTACTGTCTTTATTTACTACTCAATTTTTTCCTAAATTTGTTTGGTGAGAACCCTCCAGGGCACTGTATTTTATGTGCATACTATCAAGTGCTTTGAGTTAGAAAAGGAGGAGATACAATTTATTCTGAATGTGCTAAGAAACAAGTGGTAATATGAATTGGGTCTTGGAGAGAAAACAGGAGTTTGCCAGTTGTGGCAAAATTCCCACATCAAGGGAAGAACATGTACATAAATGTATGGATGTCTACACAGGATTGGGGAAATATAAGTATTAAAAGTTCAGTATGTCTGGTAAATCTTGGCTGATCTTATCAGCCATTTATCTTCCAGATAAATCATGAAAACAAAAGGAGTTAAGCCAATACTTAACTTGGATGCAAGGAAGAATTGTTGGTAATATGAAAATCCAATGTTACCATGGGTCTTTTTATAATAAAATATACGAACTGTGACCCTAGAAGTATAACCTCAAACTTAAGAATGTATAATTCTTAAAATTCAGAAGAAAACAGGTTTGGTTTCACAGCCAAAGTTCTAAATTAGAATAGGAATTAGGAGAATATTTACACAACAAGAATCTATTCACATAATCCCAAAGGGGAAAAAATGAGTAATGTTCTAGAGAATTCAGTATGGTTACAGAGGAAGTTCTCTCATGAAATCAAACATTTAAAACAACATGTATGAAAGAATACATTGAGGGAAAAAAATGGAAATGTGAAGAAGGTTAAAGTTTCCTGAGGTTCATGGGAAATTATTTTTAGAGCAAATATAACAAAAAGAAAACGTTAAGCCTACTGATTAGGATACAATATTAAATGAAAGACATAGAAAAGCCATGTTATCTATAAGAATAAAGACCTTCAAAGTGAAAAGAAAAAAAAAATCAAGGATAATTTACTTTTAAGAAAACATTAAAATACAGAACTAACAAGGAGGCCCTTAGTATCTACATTTTCATAGGATTTTTTTAAATGCTGAGAAATTGATTCCTGAAAAAATGAAAGAGGAATTCAAAGAAGATGAATAAATATCTGATTCTCAAGATACTGGAAAAAGCAAACTTCACAAGCTACAAATTCTAAAAGAGACATAAGACATCAGAGTTGTAGACATTTATAATTTAAAATAATTATTATGAACACCTAACCTGGTATGTGTAAGTCACTAAATCATATTACTAATATGGTATTAAATAATAACTTAATTATTTTAAAAAAATAATTTCCTCTGAGTTCTCTCTCTCTGTAAGTGTCAGTATCTGCATATACACACAGATCTAGAGCTACAGATAAAGAGATACACATTTTTCGGTAAACTATTTGAAAGTAAATTGCATATATCACAATACTTCACCCTATATTCTTCAGGACGTACCTTCTAAAAATAAGGACACTGTCTTACATAACCATAATACCAGAGTTGTGAGACCTCAGAAATGTAACATGGATAAAAATATATGTTCCTAGTATGCTGTCAATATTCATATTTTCAAATATGTTTCAAAAATGTTGTTTTTTCACTTATCCAGAAACCAATCAAGGACCATGCATTGCATTTGGTTTATTTTAGTCTCATTTAATTTACAACGGCCTCCTATTTTTTCTTTCTTGACATTGAGATTTTGAGCAACCAGGCCAGTTGTCTCATTCTGCTTTCGTAGGATTTGAATGTAATTTGAATATAGCCCAAATAATTAGAGTCACCATTTCACCATATTTAACATAATAATTTAATTCAGGCAGGAATCATTACCATCATAACACTACTAGGTCAAAGATTATTGGAAAATAATATAGCACCTAAGTGATTATTTATTAATCCCAAGGAGGGAAATTTGTCTTTATATTGAAGAGAGTTGTCGAAACCCAGATGAATCAAGTGATCAACTTATCGTCACCAAAAACAGGACAAACTGCATCACATGCCTTCTGATGTGGCACAATAGGGGAAATACATAGTAACATGTCATAGGATTCTTGTCAACAGACATATTCTTGCAATTACTTCATAGTCACTAAGTCTCAAATTTCATTTTCAGGGATCAGATCTTGATATTGTAGAAACCTCTTTCTTTCTGATTCTTTTCATATTTACTCACACTACCCTGAGAACAACATACTTCAAAGTGGAGTGTGGCAAAAGGGGAAAATAAAAAAGCCAGTAAATAAAGACTATAAGGAGCCTGGTTTCTGCTCAATATAAGAGTTAATCAAGCCAGGCACAGTGGTGCACACCTGTAGTCCCAGCTGCGTGGAAGGCTGAGGTGGGAGGATCACTTGAACTCAGGAGTTTGAGACTGCAGTGAGTTATAATGGTGCTGCTGCACTCCAGCCTAGGTGACAGAGCAAGATGATATTTCTATAAAAATAAAAAAAGTAAGAATAAACTTTGTCTCAAAACAAACAAAAACAGAGTCAACCATTAGATTCATACACATGTTCAAGTGTGTGCATACATATACAAGCACACACATATATACAAGATAGTGGAATAAAAGGAGAAATTTATTACTCTGGGAGAATGAGTTCATCATCACAGTATATAAGCATTTCTGCCACCATAGATGGTTATGCACTACACAGCTCAATTTTGTTTTACCTTCTCCATATTTTTCCCTCTAGAAAAAGTTTTAATGTGAAAAATCTAGATTTCTTGCTTTTTCTTAAATAATCAGATAGCACAGTCCACATTCCTGCTTGGTAACCAGCAATTCGAGCTGAGCAGAAACTGCCTTAATTCATTCGCGTCCATCTATTTAAGGTAGAGCTCAACACTGTTGGTTGTATAGACCATGGCCTTCCTCACTCACAAAAGTGACTGACTTCCTGGTCTCCGAAGATCCCCCTCCACCAAGTGGTCAAGACACCAGAGCTTATGCTGTTATGAACATCCTCTTACCAGCATCCAATTCACTTATTTGTAGGGAGGTGGAGTCATCTTACAAACAACTGCAAATTTTCTCACTGTGAATTATTAATCATGAAATGATGGCTTTTAAACTGTAGCTATTAGAGTTGACATTAACAAACAATGCTATCATATAAGTAGTATTAATTTTAAAATTAGATTTA
>NW_007252169.1:33734-35105 GCF_000164805.1 Carlito syrichta | reverse complement strand
TGATTTATGACCGAGTATGTGGTCGATCTTAGAATATGTTCCATGTGGTGATGAGTAGAATGTGTATTCTGTGGTCTTTGGATGGAGTGTCCTGTAGGTATCAATTAAGTCCATTTGGTCCAAAGTCATATTGAGGTCCAGATCTCCTTGCTGATTTTTTGTCCTGATGATCTGTCTAGAGTTGTGAGTGGGGTATTAAGGTCCCCAGTTATGATTGTCTTAGAGTCAATATCTTTCTTTAGTTTTCCTAGAAGTTGCTTTATGAAAGTTGGCACACCTATGTTGGGTGCATATATGTTCAGAATCGATATTTCTTGTTGATGGATTGAGCCTTTTATCATTATATAGTGGCCTTCTGTATCTTTTTTGATTTTTAATAGCTTGAAGGGTATCTTGTCTGAAATTAAGATTGCTACTCCTCCTTTCTTTTGTATTCCGTTCACCTGAAAGTTTGTTTCCCATCCTCTTACTTTGAGTCTGTGGGTGTCCTTTCTAGTGAGGTGAGTCTCTTGAAGGCAATAGATTGTTGCCTGATGATATTTTATCCATTTTGCCATTCTATGTCTTTTCAGTGGTGCATTTAGTTCTTTCACATTTAGGCTAATAATTGAAATGCAAGAGTTGATCCCTGTCATAAGGTTCTTACAGAGTTGTTCCTGTTTGTTTGTTGTCTTTCTTTGGGTTTTGGAGTTGGTTCATGTGTGTTTTTAATCTTTTGCCTGTACTTTTGTGAAGAATGGTGTTGTTCTTTTTTCTTTTTCTTCTGTGTTCAGTACTTTCTTAAGTGTTTCTTGTAAAGGTGGTCTGGTGGCAGCGTGGGTTCTTAGGGATTGGATATCTGGAAAAGATTTCAATTCTCCCTCACTAATGAAGCTTAGTTTGGTTGGGTAGGTTATTCTTGGTTGAAATTGTTTCTCTTTTAGAACTTTGAAGATAGGGCTCCAGGCTTTCCTAGGCTGAAGTGTTTCTGTGGATAAATCTGCTGCTATTCTAATTGGTTTTCCCTGGTAGGTAGTCTGGCCTTTTTCTCTTGCTGCCCTTAGGATTTTTTCTTTTATAGCTACTTTGTTTAGGCAAATTATTATGTGTCTGGGAGTTGGTCTTCTCATTTGTTGTCTTGCAGGGGTTCTCTGAATCTCTTGTGTTTGAATTTTTTCATGCTTGATGAGATGAGTGAAGTTTTCTTGAATGATTTCATGAAATGTTTGTTCCAGTGTGGCTTCTGTTTCTCTCTCTGCCTCAGGAAGCCCAATTATTCTTAGGTTTGGTCTCTTGAAGTGATCATGCATCTCTTGCAGGTTTTGTTCTGTCTTTTAGAGCTTCCCTTCTATGTTATTTGACAGTTTGGGTTAGCTCTGTGTTTTGGTCTTC
>NW_007252169.1:11117-33478 GCF_000164805.1 Carlito syrichta | reverse complement strand
CCTAAATTCTTCTTTTGGTTTTTCTTCATTTGTGTGGTTTTTCCCCCTCCCTACTTTTTCCTTCCCTCTATGTCACTGTCTTCTCTAATTCTGTTATTCAGGGGTAAAGGGATTGGTTTTACTTCTGTTTGTTCAATCTCCTATTCTTTATGTATGCCCTCTTCCTTTGCTCAATTCTGGAGTTGCACTGTAGGTTGGGGGTAGTCGTTTTTGCAGTTTTGAAATTTACTTAAGGGGGGAGCTATGATTCAAAATCTATCTGCAGGTCCTGGTATTCGCTGACATGTGTGTGGATAATCTGGAACCACTTCCCACTGCCTTGGAGTCTGTCCATGCAGTGGGGCTGTAGGTTTACTCCCTGAAATAAAATGTGGTTAACAGAGGGGAGAGAATGGAGCAGACAGTGGGTTGAAGAGGGGGGTGGAGAGATAGAGGAGTAAGGGGGGAAACAAACGAGTGTGCCATCAGATAGAGAGGCCTATACTGAAACAGATAAAAACAATAGACTACAGCTACAGATGAACCAACTCTCATACAAAAAAATAAAAAATAAAACATATAGTGATGCTAGCATACAAGCTAACCAACCACCTTATTAGTGTGCTGTTCCTCTATATAAAGATATGGTTTACAGAGAGAAGAAAAGAGAAGAAAAGGAAGAGGAAAAAAGAAAAAAAGGGGAACAATATAGTAGGAATAGAATTAAGTCATTAAACTAACAGAATCAATGAAGCACACTCTGAGACATTTCGTTTAAGTCCATTGTCCTTTCAGCTCTGATTTCTAGCTTTCTTTTCAAGCTGGTAAATTAGTTTACAGTTAGGGTCAGTTGCCCCTGGTCTGCTGTGAAGGATAGTTCAGATCACTCTCCGTTCACCACTCTGGCCTATGTCTTTATCAAGCTTATTTCTCCTGTTTTGGTGTTGTTACCTTGAATCACCAGCAGGTGGTGCTATCTCAGCTGCTCGCCCCAGAGGGGGCGGGGCGGACAGGAATGGCAAAGGCTAAAGATGGCTGCCTGCCTCGGGGCAGACAGCCGGAGACCCACAGCAGGCAGGATGTCCCGGTCGCAGGAGAGGTGGCAGCGATCCCTGCAGATCTTCCCAGGAGGGGCATGAAGGACTGAAGTGGATCACCTCTGGCCCAGGTGGTGTGATGTGCTATGGCTGCGGTGGCGGCGGTGGAGTGGGGGGGCCCACAGTGGCGGCAGGGGGGGCCGCAGCAGTGGAAGCGCCGTTTGCGCTGCAGTGACTGTCCAATGGCAACAGCCGAGCTCCGTATGAAGAGCAGGCTGCGATGTTGGGGTCCGTAGCCCCACGAGCAAGAGTCAGAGGCCCACTGCAGCTCTCCTTTGCAGAGGGTTTCACAGACCCAGTTGCCCCGTCACCATCTTGCTGCTTCTCAGTCACTTCTTTAAATGAATTGAGGAGACCTATTTCTAAAGCCTAGAATAATTTTTTTTTTTTTTGAGTTGGAGTCTCACCGTTGCCCAGACTGGAGTGCAGTGGCCGCTCCCGGCCACCACAGCCTCGACCTGCTGGGCTCCGGTGATCCTTCTGCCTCAGTCTTCCAAGGAGCCGGAACTACAGGCATGCACTGCCACGCCCAGCTAATTTTGTTTTGTTTTGTTTTATTGTAGAGATGAGGTCTCGCCTGCCCAGGCAGGTCTCGAACCCACGGGCTCAGGCAATCCATTCACCTCAGCCTCCCAAAGGCACGGGATTACAGGCTGAGCCACCGAGCCTGGCTGCCTAGAATAATTTAATTCACCTTAGAATCACCCATTCTCTAAAAATTAGGTAAAACTCAGCTGTGAAATCACTGACTTAAAATTTTTTTTAATTGTTGAACATTAATCTCTCTGAATTATTTAGCAGTAGTTGGATTCTTCAACTTTTCTACTTCTTGTATTGATTCTGGTAATTTAAATTTTGTAATAAAGCAAATTGGGTTAAAAAACATCTCAAAAATCATCCACCATGACCAAGTAGGCTTTATCCCAAGGATACAGGGCTGGTTCAACATCTGCAAGACCATAAATGTAATTAAGTACATCAACAGATGTAAAAACAAGAACCACATGATTATCTCATTAGATGCAGAAAAAGCTTTTGATAAAATCCAGGATCCCTTCTTGATTAAAACCCTCAAACCCCTAGGTATAGGAGGAACATACCTCAAAATAGTAAATGCCATCTACAATAAACCCACAGTATGCACATTGCTAAATGGATAGACACTGGAAACATTTCCCCTGAAAACTGGAACAAGACAAGGCTGCCTACTCTCACCCCTCTTGTTCAACATTATGTTGAAAGTCCAACTAGAGCAATTAGTCAAGAGAAGGAAATCAGGGGTATCCAAACAGGAAAAGAGGAAGTCAAGTTATTCCTCTTTGCTTATGACATGATCCTATGCCTCAAAAATCCAAGAGAACCTGTCAAAAACCTGCTTGCACTGATAAAGGACATTGGCAAAGTCTCAGTGTACAAAATAAACATGCAAAAGACAGTTGCATTCTTATGCACCAACAACAAGCAAATGGAGAACCAAATAAAAAGCACAATCCCATTCACAATAGCAACAAAAAAAAATGAAACACCCCATCATCTTCCTAACCAGAGAAGTGAAAGATCTTTACAATGAGTACTACAAAGCACTGCTCAAAGAAACACAAGAAGATACAAACAAATGGAAAAATACTCCATGCTCATGGATAGGCAGAATTAACATTGTAAGATGTTCAATCCTGCCAAAGGCAATCTACAGATTCAACGCAATACCCATTAAATTACCAACATCATTCTTCTCAGACCTTGTAATGACAATACAGAAATTCATATGGAAGCATAAATGACCATGAATAGTCAATTCAATCCTTAGAAAAAGAAACAAAGCAAGCAGTATTACACTTCCAGGCTTCCAACTTTACTATAAGGCTAAAATAATCAGAGCAGCCTAGTATTGGTACAAGAACAGGCATATAGATCAATGGAACAATATAGAAACTCCGGAAGCAAAGCCTCAATTTCTCAACAAACTCATCTTTGACAAAGTCTCCAACAACAACCACTGGGGAGAGGAGAACCTACTTAGTAAATGGTGCTGGGAATACTGGCTGATCACATGCAGAAGATTGAAACAGGACCCCTACCTATCACCATACACAAAAACTAACTCTAAATGGATCAAAGACCTAAATGTAAAACCTCAAACTATAAAAATCTTAGAAAATGCAAGAAAGACCCTTGTGGAAATTGGAACTGACAACCAATTCCTTATCAAAATCCCAAGTGCCCATGCCATATGAGATAAGATAGACAAGTGGGACCTCATCAAACTGTCAAACTTCTTTAAAGCAAAAGAAATCATCAAGATAGTAGGAAGACAGCCCACAGAATGGAAAAAAATATTTGCCAACTGTATATCTGACAAAGGTCTAACATCTAGGCACTACAAGGATCCCAAACATGCTGAAAGAAAAAAAAAAGTTCCATTAAAAAGTAGGCAAAAGACATGAATAGACACTTCTCAAAGGAAGATATATGGGTATTCAACAGACACATGAAAAAGTGCTCAGCCTCACTAATCATCAAAGGAATGTAAATCAAAACCACATTGAGATACCAACTAACCCCAGTAAGAATGACCATCATTAATAAAACAAACAACAGATGTGGTGAGGATAGGGAGGAAGCTTCTATACTGCTGGCGGGAATGTAAACTAGTATAGCCTCTTTGGAAGACAGTGTGGTGATTTCTGAAAGAACTAGAAATTGACCTTCCATATGACCCAGCAATTCTATTGGGAATATACCCGGAGGAACTCAAGTCATTCTACAAAAATGATACCTGCACATGTATGTTTGTTGCAGCTCTATTCACAATAGAAAAAACATGGAACCAACCATGCTGCCCATCGAAGATGGACCGAAAAATGTGGTAAATATATACAACAGAATATTATGCAGCCATAAAGAAGGACAAACATAAGGACTTTGCAGCAACTTGGATGGATTTAGATCTATCATACTCAGTGATCTATCACAGAAACAAAGAACAGAGTACCATATGTTCTCACTCATAAGCAAACCTTGAACAATTATCATAATACTCTAAGAAAGGGATTGGCAGTAGTGGGAAACTGCCAGTGGGGGGAGGGGGTGGGATTGACAGTTGAGGGAAACTGCCAGGGGAGGGAGGGGCACATCTCATCAACAAGGGTACCTGCATAAGGATCATTTGCATACCCAACCCTGAATTGTACCCTACATCTTTAAAACAAAGGAAAAATTTTTGTAAAAAGAAAAAGTAAATAAAGCTTCATGTTGTCAAGAAATAGAATTGCATAAAATGTTCTCTTTTACTCTTTTCCACACGCATGGCTCTTACTTTTTCATTTCTAATTATGGCCATTTAAATTCTTTTTCCTTCATCAAATTTCTGAGGATTTTGTTCCTTTTTTGCCCTTTCCAAGAAAACTGCTTTTGGAATTATATGTCTTTTCTGTTATTTTGCATTTTATATCATTTGCTCCAACTTTAAGATTTTCTCCTTCCTAGTTTTTGTTGCATTTTCTAATTCTTTTTCTGATTTTTAAAGACTGGCAATAATTCCTATATTTTTATCTTCCTTCATTAAAACAAATATGTGTGAGGTTATACGTTTTCCTTTGCATTCACTTTATCTGTGTCTCAATTTTAGCAGAATGTGTGTGCTGCTATTATCCACCTGAACTCAGCAAATTCATTTCCCATCTTTTTTGCTTCTCCAACTCTGTATTCATGGGCTGTATCACCCAGGTTCTCTTGCTTTCAGTTGATTTTGGTCAATGAGTTTCAGCAATGGAAAATCAAAGGACAGGAGAAAAGAGTTCTGCCCTACTTCCTCCCTGTTTCCTTTCACCGGTTCTTGCAGTTGGCAGGTAGCATCTTATCCACAGCTTCAGGGTACACTGGATTCCTCTAACACTATTTCCTCACTTATTCCCTTGAAGCCTAAGCTGAGGATAGCTTCCCATTGTTGCTATTCTTTGCAATATTTTTTAACTCTTACCAAACCCTTGCAAGTAATCACTTTAGTAAAATCTCCTCAATTGAATTCCTTGAATAGAGTTCTGTTTTTGGCTGAGACTGATGGATAAAAATTAGTCATTGTTGCCTAAATAATTTATTATTTTAAAATTGATTTCTTTTATCTAGTATTCAATATTACTTAGGAGAGTATTTCTTAATTTCCAAAAGTTAAGACTTTATCAGTTTTTTTTATTACCTTTAGACTTGTAGAGGCTCAAAAAATATAGCTTTCATATACGTCTGTCGGTGACCAGCACTGACCAAGGGTGGGTTAGGACCCGCACCGGAGAATCTGGATGGTGAGAAGAGACCACTCAGAGGCAGTTCTTCTGGGAACAGTCTGATCAGGACTGAAGCCAAATTTTATTCAGACTCCTTCCAACTTATATACCATTTTCTATACCCTCCAGCAGTGTGATAATCACTTACTGGGGGTGTACAAGTTCCGTGCTTTACAAACTATGCATCACAAGACCACCACGAGATCTGCAATTTCCAAGCAAACAATTCAAATTCCATGATGCCTGTTGTGCTTACATTAAGGTCACAGGTGCACAATTTCAATACAGATCGTTCAAAGTATTTTCCATAATGTTCAATGAATCATTCATATTGTACTCTTTGTTCATATTATACTCTTTGTTTTTTGTTTTGATTAATACAAAAAACTTTTCTAAGTTAACTCTAGGTTCAATCCAAGTTCACTGACTCCTAATATTTTTAACGATTAATATTATCAACTTAACACTATACTATAATCTATAAGTTTACTTAAATGACTTAGCTGTTAGTTATACTATTATCCTATTACAATTTAACATAATGCCTTATAACTCAGTTAAAACTTATTCTTAAACTACCAAACTTTACTATAATTCATATGAGTTTCATATGTCTAAACTTTAATTTTTATATAATCTAATGATTGACCTTTAATACTATGCTATATCCTATTAAGCTAATACCTCATCATTAATTCTTTCATAAATCGTATAGTAACTATTACACTTGAATAATGTAGCAAAAGGAAACAAAACAGCAAGCGTAAATTTATGCAGCTATGAGTGTATATGTATATAGTTTATCCTAACAAGTCTACTCTAAAAATCAAATAGTAGCTGTCACACTCTTGTACAAGGAAATGCATGGCCGCCATGTTGGCGGCTGTGGGCTGAAGCAGACAGAGTTTCGGTAATTAACGAAACAAAAGAAAATGTTCTGCCTGGCTAGGGGCAGGGTGACAAAACTATCATGGTAATTTAGTTTCTAATTTTAGCCCTAGGGGAAACAGCTTTCGGGAACAAGAGCTGACGACCCAGTCTATCAGGAAATAGAAGTTAAAAAATATCTAGAAGAAGTAAAACTTAGAAAGACAGAGAAAAATAATTCTGCTGTGCACTCTCCATCAGGCATATTGATATTTACTTATAAGTTTTACTGCCATGTATGCACACTGGTCACTAATCACACGCCAATATTATAGGTATAAGTGATATCCTATGTCAGAGGCGATCTTCCAGATGGGCCTTTACAGGCCTCAGCCATGTAGCTATAGATGTTGGCTCCCAACATATGTCTACTTAGAAAGTTACTGTAGAATGTGGTCCACCAAGATGAGAAAGCAAAGCAAGCAAGAAAAATATGTGGAATCAAAAAATACACACAAAACAACAACAATAACAAAAAACAAAATAACAGGGTATCCAACAGGCAGGAGGCAGAGACCTCCCTGATTAGAAGGGAAATCCCCAGATGCCAGTGAATCAGTCCTGATGGAGCAGGAGTGCAGGGGCCACCAAAAGGATGATTCTGTCTAATGACAAAATATGGAAACCTGGAACTGCTATCTTATCTGATATGTTGGACTTCATTGAAAACATGTTTATACAGGTTTTTAAGAGTTTGAGTAAATGTGAGTAACAGATACTACAATAGCTAAGCAAATGAAAGAAACAAGTAATCGTTAACTAAAAGACAAGTTAAAAAGGTACAAAACAAGTCTATGACACAGCTCATCTGAGAGCAATGTTTAAATAACCAGAATAATATAAACACTTAATAGTGATTTAGCCAAAAACTTAAATCCTGCAGTGATGGGAAGGAGAAGATGTTAGTATGAAGAGGGACATCAGAGCTCCAAATCCTTCACTTCACATGAGAATGACAGCATACAATGTGTAAATTGATAATTTTTTTTAAATGGCATACTAAGCATACTATTTAGGATCAGCAAGTAAATACCAGAAGAAGGAGCTCACAAAATTGAAACAGGTTTATTTTAGTGAAAGAAGCAGGATCCAGGCGTGTAAGAGGAGAGGAATGAGAACTGATGTTTTGCTATTCTCGTTACTGTTGTTGAAAGCCTTATTAGTCTGTTTGACTTTTTAAGCTATGTAAATATATTACTTTGACACAAAATTAAACGTTTAAAATCGAGGAATAAGAAAGCAAAGAAACTCAGTTTTCCCTCACCAGGCAACCAGGAACAAAACAGCAAAATTATTCTGGGAGAAGTGAAACCATTAACACCATAGTATGAATTTCATGACTTGGTTCCTATTGCTAAATCTCAGCAATCCATAGGTTTTGAGTATCTTAGGGGGCTCTTTAGCACAAATGGGAGAGGGGATACAGCCTAACTCTGCCTCCCCCAAAACCATAAGAGGCCTTGCTTCAGTTCAACCAAGACATCCTGCTATGTATTCATAATATCAGTGTTCATTTTATTCTAAATACCACACTAGTATGTGTATTATTAAATCTTTTCAAATTTGATAATTTACTGCTTGAAATTTAAGAGCAGTTTTATTCCGTTTCTCATAGCAATTTAATTTTTCCCTTAGTCATTCTCCCACCTACGCTCCCACACTTAACAAATCTTTCCTCGGGGATATGGGGGGATGGTTCCATAGCATATATATCTGGAAGCCCGTCCTAAGCACAACAAACCAATTAGCTGCTAAGAAAAACACTGCAGAGTTCTCTTGCCATTTCTTTTGACTCAAATGTTGTGTTGTAATAATAGCCCAGCAAAACAGGGAGCAATGACTATGTATCAGCACCACAGCTGTTGCAGATTCTTTACAGACTTTGCAGGGCTTTATTAAGGGTGCAGAAGCCAGCGAGCCTGGGCTTGTTAGCAATGGAAGTTTGCAGGCCATTACAAAGATGAAGCTGGTGTTTGTAAACACCTGGGGAATGGATCACAGTGAACAACTGTCATTCATTTACCATAACGGTTCTGTTGATAATGTATAAGCATTTTAATGTACATTTTTTTGTAAAAATTCATATAAAATTTGATCACAGCATGAAAGAAAAGGAAAGTCCTCTAGTTGAGAGATTCCCAAGTCCCTGTCTGAGGCCCAGTGTTGTCGGAAAATATCTCAGGAAGGCCTTAGTAACAGCCAGGCAAGAAGAGGAGGACTCATGAACCCCCAAAAGCCTGAGAAATTCTTCTTTTACTGTCATTTTACACATGAGAAAACTAAGGCTTCTAGGGAGGAGGAAGAAACTCACCCAATATCACACAGCTAGCAGGTGGCAAAGCTGGAACCAAACTCAGGCCTCATGATGCCTGGTTCAATATTTTCACTATGGTCTTTTCCTGCCATTCTTATTTTAGGTGCTTTTCTACTTATAGAAACTGAAAATGTATCCCTTTCTAGAGAGTTATGGAGATGTTACTACTCTCCATTTTCCCTAAGGAGAGAAGTTTGATAAATTATTTAAATATCCACTTTTCTCTGCTAAAATGTTCACTATGTTTTTCTCTAGGTAAAATGTGAAAACACTTATTTTATGGAGCCATTTATATGCACCATTTTTCTTCTTAAAAGCTTCCCATCTCCATATCCATTGCTTTGGAAATCTTAGGAGACATTGTAATGAATTATTGATTGCCCTCTCTCTTGTCTCCACCCTACTCTAATGCTTCTACAACTTTAGGATGATTTTTGTTGAGGAAGCACTAATTCAGAAACTTGTGTCTACATTTGGTTTTCTTCAAGACAGCATAGAGCATTGGCTGGGGCACCGGCACCAGCACTTCCGCACATCAGCGCTTCTTTGCAATGTCTGCTATTGGGATATCATGTCTTGTTACCAGCAAGAAGGAATCCTCAGAAGGAATCTTCCAATTCCCCAGAGATGGCAGTTTCAACAAGATGGCAGTGGTTAAGGAGGAGAATATGGTCTTTGGGAGTGAAGAGAGATCATCCAGGGCTCCATTGCAAGTGGGACAAGTTTGGCTTCCAGAAAGACTGGGGCTTATGCGCCCTCACAGCACATCCAAAGTTCATCTTTGAACACCTTCCTGGTTGGGCCAGATTAGGGTGAGGAGCAATACTGGGGAAGGTCCCAATTTCTTATAAAATAGCAGGAGTTTGGTTCTAATGAAATATGTTCTGGAGTTAAAGTCCGAGAAACCTAGGCTCAGGGGCCGTCCAGTCCCCTGGTCTACAGACTTGGCAATCTTGGATAATTTAATCAGCCTTCACTGTTTTCTTATAAGCTAGAGATAGAGAAGGACTGCCTTTTTATTGATGTTGTGAGACTTCAAACAGATCATTTGAGTTAAATGCCAACATAGACCTACACATCCTTAAGAAATGTAAAGCCTCTCTCTTTCTTGAGATGAAAAGGTGAAAGACACAATTAGTGTTTCTAAGAGGACACAGGGCGGTTTTTCCCAGTAAGACTTAGGACGTACTATGGAAACCAATCTCCCATGGATGGTCATTATAAAATGAACCCATCTATGAAGTTATGCCAGTAAAACCATCAAACAGCAGAAAGCAGAGGAGAAAGAGGTTTCAGGTTCAAGGAGTTGCTCTTTTTTCTATTGCGGCATAATTAGCCACCCTAAAACTCAGCAGTTTAAAACATGGGTCATATTATTGTCTCTCATGGTTCTGTAGTTTGAGCTTTATTGAGAAATTCCTCTATGGGTCTCATTTGGGGTCTCTCATGTGGTTTCAGTCACATGGTGGATAGATGTGTATTCATCTGGAGACTTCCCCAGGAAACTAGGATGGCATGGCCACTCTCCCTCTTCACTCTCTGGGCCTCTTCTCCCCATGTGGTCTCTTCAGCAGGAGAGTTAGACTTCTGGGGAAGTTCAATGCTCTCAAAAACCAGGAGTTTCAAGAGGGAGAAAGCAGAAACTTCCAGGCTTGCTCCAGGCCTGTACTCAAAGTCCAAGAAGGTGACTTCCTTCTCATTCTATGGTAAAGCAGCGCCAGGCCGAGCCCAGATGCAAGGGGTGGGGACCGAAGAGTTGCCCAGAGAGGCCTCAGAGACCTCTGCCAGCAGTCTAGATGGTAGATGTCTGTGAATTACACTAGCCTGTGTTTTACACACAGAACATTTTCACGAATCAATGCCAAGTGATTGAATGAGCACATAAATCATTTTTCTTGGTCCAGATTAATTTTTTTTAGTTCTTGGTCAGATAAAATTGCAAAGGGTTGAATCTGTGACTGGCACACCTGCAACAGTTGCTGTTCAGAATGTGTTCAGGCTCAGCACAAGACAGCCTCTTCAGGTAGATTTATTCTCCACATCCATTCAGCTAGCAACTGTGTTGGGTCATCCTTGAGCTTCCCAAGGAAGCTTTCCCAAGGAAATTGATTTTACAACCCAATATTTTAATGCAATCATCACCAATTTAACTTAGAACTGGGTGTATGGTTTCTATTTTCAAAACACTTCTGCTCAGTCTTCCAGGGCCCTTTAGAAAGCAGGAATGCATCTTTTATTTTTATTTTTGCAGCCCAAGTCGCCATGCCAAGGTTTCTCCTGGGAAAGAGACCACCTAGAGCCCATGATTTCAGGAACCTGGGGAAGGAGGCACACCCACAAATTTGTGGCTCTCTCACTTGCTGACTGCTTTCAGAGAGCAAAGTATTTCATTCCACAAAGTAAAAGCTGGCTTACAAGGACAGGGCTTGTAGAACCCCTGTCAAGATATCAGTGACTGCTGCTAGATGCTCTAGGATCTAGAGTTTATAAGAGGGGAGAAGGAGAGAATACTACAACAAAAGGACACCAAAATTTTGGGAATGTGGGTAGTAAGAATAGAAATAAGAGGCAAATTTTAAGTTGTATCTTTTTTTTTTTTCCTGCTGGTTTCAGTCAATTCTTCAAGAAACACAGTCTCCCACCCATTTGCTGTTTCTTTTCTCTCACCATAAGACTCTTCAGCCTAATATTCAAGAGGCTCTTCATGATCTCTCTACCTTTCTATGCTTTTAGTACAAGTTACATAGGCATGCCCAACAGATATTTGTAGAAGGAATAAATATATGAATTACAGCATCTATTTTCCCACTAAAGTATGCCTGTTTCAGTCACACTAAAAGCCTTACTATGGTTTAAAAAAAGAAAGAACTCAAAATTTTTTTCTTTTTTTTAAACCATAGTAACCAAACCTTTTTTCTACATGTAGTCTCTCCATCTGGTATGTCCTACCCTATGAAGTTTCATCACTGAAATTCTACTCATCTGTAGTGGTTTGGTTATGAATGCCAAATCTTTCAGAAAATCTTCCTGAATCTCTCCAACTATAAAGAAGTCCTTCTGTTGCCAATTGGCTCATCACTACTTTTAAAATAATAGCTCCAATTATGCCTAGTATTAGTTTGACAAAATTTTCTGAATGGCAAGTTGGGCATTGGAGGATACAGATCAGAATAAAGAGAAGTCCTGTTCTTTTTTTTTTTTTTTTTGAGTTGGAGCCTCACTCTGTCACCCAGACTGGAGTGCAGTGGCTGCTCCCAGCCACCGCAGCCTAGACCTGCTGGGCTCCAGCAATCCTTCTGCCTCAGCCTTCCAAGTAGCTGAAACTACAGGCACGCACTACCACGCCCAGCTAATTTTTGATTTAT
Organism: Carlito syrichta; assembly: GCF_000164805.1. Lineage (NCBI taxonomy): Eukaryota > Metazoa > Chordata > Mammalia > Primates > Tarsiidae > Carlito > Carlito syrichta. The sequence continues at coordinate 21,516 of NW_007252169.1, read as the reverse complement.
TGTAGAGATGAGGTCTCGCCAAGTTGCCGAGGCGGGTCTTGTACCCACGGGCTCAGGCAATCCAGTCACCTTAACCTCCCAAGGGCACGGGATTACAGGCTGAGCCACCGAACCCAGAGAAGTCCTGTTCTTAAGGAGTTCAACATATACTAGAAAGAGAGAGCGACTTTAACAGTCACAACAAGGTGTGTTAAGCACAAGAACAAATTGTGCATAGGGCATAGAATTAGCACAGAGGAAGGAAAAAAGAACTTCAGAGGAGAAGCAAGCAGCAGGAAAAATCTGTGAAAGGCGGTAACACTGGATTAGGGAAATGGAAGGAATCAATTTCATACTAACCATTTACAAAGGCTTAAACTTGAACCTCTATGCCAAGTTTATAATTCCACATGGCTACAGAGGTAGAAACTGATGTCTGAGGTCTACAGGAGGACAGAGACTTCGTCACTGATAGCCTTGGGGTCCATCCCAGTGACTTGAATTTCCCACGGAGGCTAAGGAAAGTCCTTGCCAGGTTTTAAGAACAGACATGGCTCATTTTTTTTAATCCATTTTTATAACCCTGGGGTCAGCAAACATAGTGACTGAAGATAACAATAATATCAGCATATATGGAGTGCTTACTGTGTGCTTGGAACTACAGCAGTCACTTCACATGCATTAGTTAGTAAGTGCTGAATAAAAGTTTATTCCATTAAATTATATGGAATTGCAGCTTCACTCCATCCAGACATGCTAAAAATAGAAACTGTCATTATAGCTTTAGCAGAGAAAGTTTAAAAATAGTATAAGTCTAAAGAAGTTTAGCAATGAAAAGGATCAGAATAAAGGAGAAAATTTGATTATTCCTCAGCTAAAGGCAAAATTGGAATGACTCAGATAATAAAAAAAAAGGGAGAAAGGTAATATTTTAAGTGGTAAAAGAACTAAAGAGGATTTATAAACACTTTAAGGGAGAAAAAGATAAACCACAGAGAAAAAATGGGTCTTCAAATAAATGAGTGGGAAAAGGGAATTAACAATAAATGAGCACAGCTGAAATATTGAACTCATCCTTTGCAAGAAAAATGAGAGGAAATAACTTAGATTCTTAGCAAGTAATAAAATTCTTGCAAAATACTTAATAGGGATAGAAATCTAGTAAGGAAATATTCATTAAATTTAATTCATCATTTTTAAATAGACAACCCACAGTCCTCACAAGGTGCATTTCTACCAGAAATCAGATCCGAGTTAGCACTCTCCTTCAGTTATAGCTCCTGAAAACACTGACCTTGAGGAGAGATTAAATGTGCTGCAGAAGGACAGTCCCAATGGCAGGTATGGCCCCCAGGCAACACCAAGGAAAGCAATGCGGGGAGCAACAGTGGCATGCTGGGTTCTGGCTGTCCTCTTGTGACAATAGCTTCCCCCTACAAAGAAAACCCCTGAGCTCCTACAACTCACTCAGACTCTCTGTTCTAAGGCTACTTCCCAATCTTTCTAAATCTCAGACTTTTTTTTCTTCTTCTTCTTCTTTCTTCTCCTGTAAAATGGGAATGCTTAATTAGTTCTTTTTCCCTTCTAACCCTGACTTGTCTCACATTTTCTATGCCTGATTTTTTTATAAGTGAAAATAAGAGAAGGAAAGAGAGAAAGAGACTGTGAGAGGGAGAAGCTATGTATATATAGACCCATGTGTAGGCTAATACCTGTGAAATTTTGGAAAATGAACAGGAAGGTGGTCTGAAGCATTACTTCCTGTCATAATTGTCAACCTGGGAATTTTGTCTTATCCAGCAGTGAGACCCACTCACTGATTAAAATGGTGGTCATAAACATGGGACTCAAAGTTACTGAAAATTGAGACTTCTGGGAGGTTGGGAAAAGAGGAATAGAGAAAAATGAGAACAAGTCATACATAAGGAGGTAATTCAGACCAGAACTGATGGGTAATTAATCAAACAAGCATAACCCCAAAGCCAGGAAGTCTAAGAGGAAAAAGTCCCAACAAAACCAACAAAAATAATTCTTTAATTGGAGTACATTAGCCATTCTGGGGAAAATAAACACAGTAAGAGTGTAATGTCACAGAACCAAAGAAATGGGAAGTCACGTGATTAAGAAACCATGACAAAAATCTAGGCAGAAAGAAAAGAGACAGCAAAGACCCAGTTTGATAACTAATCCCAATGAAAGACAATTTATATCAACAAGTTCTCGATGAATGAAGAAAAATGAAACATGAATCAGAGAATAAATCAAAGCCTTCTAAAATGTGTCTTGCTTTATCTGAGTTGTCCTAGAAAATAAGGGCCAATCACAGTGCTTTGCACTTTGTTTTCCAGTGGTGGCCAAGCCTTTTAAATGATGATACAAGCAATTCTATCTGCAAAAAATGGTTCAATTCAGTCACTATAAGCATGTTCTGAATATGTTACAAAATCTCAAAATCTTACATCCAGACTTTTTTTAAAAATAAGATTTGCAAAAAATATATTGAAAGTAAAAGTCACAAATTGGTAAAGGAACAGCCAGATGAAAAATACAAAAAAAAATATTTTCCCAAATGTTGATAAGAACCTAGTGTGTTAAGAAGACAGAACCCAGCCAGGCTCAGTGGCTCAGCCTGTAATCCCGCGCCTTTGGGAGGCTGAGGGGAGTGGATTGCCTGAGCCCGCGGGTTCGAGACCCGCCTGGGCAGCGAGACCTCATCTCTACAATAAATCAAAAAATCAGCCGGGCGTGGTAGCGCATGCCTGTGGAGAGCGCGGCCTGAGCCAAGATGGCGCCCGGGACCTCTGCCAAGTCCCATGATTAGGCGCATGATATACCGCCGGGCCCTCCTCCACTGCGCACCGTGCAAGTGCAACGCTGCAGAGCCTATGAACTGCTGACACGCTGGTACGGGACTTGTGGGTGGAGACCAAGGGATATAAGTACGGGACAACGGGGAAGAAGTTAGAAGAAGCTAGAAGAAGAAAAGAGAAGAAGCTAAAAGAAGCTAGAAGAAAAGAAGAAGCTGGCATGGCGTAAAGGCTGAATAAACCGCTTTGAGAAGAACACGTTGTTGTTGCCTCCTTCCTGCTGGTCAGGGGTGAGCGACACATGCCTGTAATTCCGGCTACTCAGAAGGCTGAGGCGGAAGGATCGCTGGAGTCCAGCAGGTTGAGGCTGCGGTGGCCGGGAGCGGCCACTGCACTCCAGTCTGGGCGACAGAGTGAGACTCCAACTCAAAAAAAAAAAGGAAGAAGACAGACCCCAGGTGAGAACGTGGACCTGGCCCAGCCAGGTTTTCACCGCTACTCTCATGTGACTCATACCACTTTGAAGACGTACCTGTTACTGACAGTTGAAATGCATGAAAAGAAAAAAAAATACGGGGGGATGGGGAGGAGGGGGCCAAAAGGAAGGGTGGAATCTTATAACCACACTGTCAATATCACCATCCCCAGAGCCAGCTTCTCACTAGGATGGAAATGAAGCATTTTGAGGAAAATGTTCACATTAGTATGGAAATCATATAGCTGTTCTCATAGGAGCAGAATAATGATCAAAATCACAGCTACAAAGGAATTGGGGAGAGAGAATCAACACTGGAGTTCAATGTTGACTTTTTACAGCTGAGAAAACAAGGTTTAGGGAGGAGAAATGCCTGTCCCTCAATGGCATGGTCACGTCGGATGGCATGTTAGACACAGTATGGCTTAAATCGGGAGGCAGGAGCAGGATGGCCCAGAAAAAGGGAGGAGAGTTGAAATAGATCCAGGTGAAATGCTGTTCACTACCTGTAGGGGGCGCGGCCTCTGCTCTTCGCTTCCCACCCATCCACTACTCTATTAGGTTGGGTTGGTGCTCCCTTCTGGACACTCAGAGAACCACGGACATATAACTATTGGTATTTTTCTTTTCCATCTAGACCCTGAACCCTAAGAGGGAAAGGGGTGCAGCCTACTAAACTTATTTGTGTGACTCTAGTAAGCACTCAGTAACTGTTTGTTGAAAGAATAAAAGGATGGAACACTAAGTGAAGAACCCAGGCATGTGCCCATAAAACCAGAGCAGGAACTCTATAAGCAGAAAGACGCATGCTGCTCCATGTTACCCTGGACCCAGCTGTTGTACTGGATACTGGAGAGCTGAGCCAAGTTTCTTTGGTGCCTCTGAGCCAACTTTCTTTGGTGCCTCTGCCTTGGTCTCTGTGGGCTCTTCAGGGAATACATAACTAACCAAATAGCCTGGCCAACAAATAAACAAAACAAGATCTGTAAAATATACTTACCTATTTATCTGCTTCCTCCATGTGTCTTGAACTGAATGCCCTGTGGGGAAAGCAACCTGGCTGAAGTGTTTTTAATCTGGGAGGATTAAAATGAGATGAATCCTAATGAAAGCAATGCAGACCATGCATGACTCAGGAAGGTGTGGATAGAGGGTGATTGGTAAACAAGTGGGTTGTCTCCACCCTGCGGTGCCTTCATCACTAAAATCCAAATGGAGCCCATGGCACGAGCACAGCTCACCACAGCCTCAAACTCCTGGGCTCAAGTAGTCCTCCCACCTCAGCCTTCCCCGTAGCCAGCTACTCATCATTTTATTCCGACTCTCTAATTTGGTTTCTAATCATAGGCATTCGAAGAGTAGTAGAACCCACAGCAGAGTAGCACTAGTAGCAGCAGTAACTGCCTTTAATTGAACGCCTGATATTCTGCTAGGCACTGTGCACAATTCGTGTCTACCTATTTCATCTCATCCTAAAAGCAACTCTAAACAGTAGGTGCTTATTATCTCTATTTTGCAGGCTTCCCCTCTTACAGGCAAGAAAAAGAAAGACAAGCAAGATCAAACAGCCTGCTTATAAGTGGCAGAGTCAGGATTCACACTCACATCTCATGGACCCCGGAGTCTAGTTGAATGAATATGCTGGCTCAGATACTGAAGCGCCGAAATGCTGCCACTGCCTATGATGTGAGCCTGAATTCAAAGGCACCTGCTGTTCCTGGAGCCCCACCTTTACTCTCCACTGCTCCTGCACAGTCTGTCTCGTTCTGTCCTAGAGAATTGTGGAATTCTGGAGTTCTAGGGCCCTCAGAGACAACTCAATAGGGACAGAAGCCCTGGCGATGGCATGGCCTGCCCAACATCCCTCCAAGGGGCAGAACAAGATGAGCAGCCTGGTAGTCTGACTCTCAGAGCTCAGTGCTTTCTCCATTATTCCCTGACTTCTTATGTTGTGATGCCAGGCTTAGTCCTCAACACAGAGAGAATCCCAAGCAAAAGCACAGAAATGTTTTTTCTGCCAAATCCAAGAAGATAAAGCCAAGAGCTCCCATTATTAAAAACAAGAAGAGAACATCATAAGCTTAGGCCTGTTTTCTTTATTCCGGTCTGCTTCCCATCCTCTGTTCCCCAAACCTACTGTCAAGTGATTTGGGGTTGAATCTCTCAAGTAAGTGCTGTTCTTATGACACCTCCTGAGAGGTAGGTGTCCGTACCCGTCACCCACTTTCTGTTGAATGAAATTAAAATGGTAGCCTTGTACCAAATGAACTTGCTTCCTCTGTCTCTTCACTACTATCTTTAGCCTACTGGTCCTTGGTTGTTGTGTGGTAGAAAGGGCTTGCTTTCTCTACTGGCATCTAGTGAGCATCTCCAGGCAGGCCAGATCATTGCAACTGCAGTCTGTGGCTGTCGCCCTGGTAATTAGCTCATCCCGCCTCACCACAGAGACTCACCTGATGGAACGATGTCTTCTATTTGGCAGACAAGAGCTCTGGCAATACACTGACTGAAGAATTCCATTGTCCCTTTGAAGGAGGCACATCTTCACATTCCAAAACCAGAACAAAACGGCATAAGGCTTTTTTCTACACATATAGTGCAATACCAGAAAGTACACTGTATCTGATTTCCTCTTGCATCTGTTTGGTCTATCACCCATGGTTGGGAGAAGCCCAATGAGGCTAAATAGAAAAAGACACATGAAGCAGCTAGTGCCATACAGACACACCTCCAATGTTCAAGGGCAGGTTGCTCTTCTCCTACTCTCCAGGCTTCCTTCTCGACATAGCTCAAATGCAGTCATTTCCCCCAAGACCCTCCCTCTACTCCCGCCCAATTGTGGATATGTTTCATTGACACTCAACTTCTTTGGACAATGATCACCTTCTGGCTTGCGTTATTATCATTTATGCATCTTTAAGTTAGTGACAGGGACCTTGTCTTAGTCACTTTGCTTGTAGCAGATGAATGGAGTTGAATTGGAGTGCAGTGGATAGGACTATGCATTGCTAGCTCTGTCATGAACTTGCTGTGAGGTGTTTCTTTGTACCTGAACTCACTTATCTGCAAAACATGAGCAGTAATTCTCAAAACATTCCCCCAAATCAGATTACCAGCATCACCTGGAAGCTCATTATAAATGCAAAACATCAGGCCCATCCCAGGCTGGAATAAGAAACTCTGGGGGGTGAGACCCATTGTTAAAGCATGAGAACAACTGTCCTTGAAAATACAAGAAGACATCAGAGTTTTGGAGAGTCCCCCATGCTACATGTAAAATCTATGTGTCCATATAAATACTTGAGTGTCCTTTACCTGGAAAGAGTGCTTAATTTTTTCATGGCATTCTCAGGTTCCCTGGCCTTGAAACGGGGGGGGGGACAGGAATTCCTGAGTAAATCCTGCCCTCCAGTTCCCTCTTGATATAAAATGCCTGAGTCTTACTAGAAAGAAAAAGAACATGTGACAATTAACAAAATCACTGCTTAATTTCTGTGCTGATTGATTAGAGGAACACAAGCTAAGGGACCAAAGCAATATGCCAACCAGGAGTTCAAAAAAGAAGAGCATTTAAGTGAGTCTGCCAAATACACTGAAGATGAAAGTAGTTCCAGACCTCTGTTCCACTCAACATGCTGATGCCAGTGTCCCTCTGCCACCTCAAAAATCATAGCTTCTCAGAGTTGGAAGGGTTGTCAGAGTTCCTCTGAGCCCTATCTTAGGACCATCTAGGGAATTTTAGAAAGAACCAGAGCTGTGGTCCACTTCCAGAGACTCCTACATAATTGGTCTCAGATGGGGTTCTGACCAGTCTCCGTTTATAAGTTCCCCCAGGTGATTCTAAAGTGAAGCTACATGTGTGAACTTATAAGCCTAGGAGAGTGTTTCTCAAAAAATTATTGTCCACCTACTTTCACTGGAACAAAACCGGGTCATTTTTTATGCCTATCAGTCATGGACACCTGCTGTAAAATGATGGAGGAGGTGCCAGAAGCTCGGAGAGAAGGTCTGTGACTGAGGACTGGATTTGATCTTGGAACTCACTTGTGAACTCAAATCCTCGCCCCCTCCCCCCAAAAAATCTTGTGAACTCAAATCCATGCCCCCGCCCCATGTCTTCTCTAAGCTCGGTTTCCTTGCCTGTGAGAAATAAGGTAGTTCTGTCTTCTCACACGCTGTTGTAGGAAGAAATGAGATAATGATGCAAAGGTGCTTTGGAAATGATGATGCACCAGGTCAGTGCATGGTGGTAACAATGTGCCGGGGAGGAAGGCAAATTAGAGGGTCTGAGGAAGTTTCCAGTTTTTCAGTGGGAGGCTGCTGATGAGACTGCCCACCGGGTTAAGAACAACAATGAGCGGAACAGAGGTATGGAAGGGAAGGCAAGGATGATACCTGCACTCCCAGCAGCATCGGTGGGGATGGCCCAACTGAGTTTGCTTCTTCCCCAGCTTTTTGGAGTAGGGATTGCTAAAGGGTTAACTTATTCCAATATTGATGCTATCAGGTTCTGCCTGTTGCTGGCAGGATTGTTGTTGTTCCTGCTAATTAAAAACAGGTGCATTTGCCTGAGACTCACTTGTGCTGGGAGCTTTCTGGGTCTGGTTGCCCTGGAGACTACCATCACCACAGGTAATCAGTTTAGAGGGAAGAGTTCTAGCTTCATTTGCATATGAGAATTTGGGTTTCAACTGAGGTTCATAAAAATAACTGAAGAATTACATGAACTTAACTGTTCTCCCAGAGAGAAAATGGCTTGATTAAAAAGGTTTCTGCAAAGGCAGAAAGGATAGCAAAAGAACATGACCACTTGAAAAGGGAGTGAAAACTGAGGAACAAAGAGGACCAGTTGCTCAAAGTCATCCCACACTGGGTAAGGATGAGTCATCATTCAAACCCAGATCTCCTGGGCTTCACCTTGTTACTACACTGTCCTTTCTACCCTGAGCCTCGAACTCTTGCATAGAATGAGTGTCCATCACACTTTTCATCTTGTCCTGTGAGTCTATGACACAAGTCCATCCTACAGTGGCAGAAGAGACTGTCACTCTTTCGGTCTCAATCCATCTGGCCATCTCAGAATAAAGGTCCTGAGTTCTCTGACTCTGAGCTAAGGATGGAAGAGATAGTTGAGAGACAATACTGAGAAAAAGACTCGTGCAACTAAACAATGCACCAGACTTTGATTTGGAGCTTCGTGGTTGGGCAGATTTGAGGCTGACATTTGGATTGGATGATTTGGATGTCAAAATGAAGCCAAGAATTTGATTTATAGTGGCTAGGATCTGTGCCCAAGGATTTAACATCTGATTTTCCCCCAACTTTTTAATTTACAACTCTTGAGCCAATTTAATTGGATTTGTCTTCAGTGGGACTGTTTATTATCATTTGAGAAGGCAGGTTTTCAAAACACAAGCCTTCAAAATTATACCAGGGATAGTGAAAAATCAGAAAATAAGAATTCCAATACTACTTGCTTATTTACCCACACAGCAGGAAGCAGGGTGAGAGGAGTCTTGAGTTAGTGTGTTACCCAGAATGACTTGGATAGATTACAACTATGGAAAAGTTTAGCCAAATCAACTTCTTTTCCCCAAGTCAATCACTTGAGGATTGGAAAACTTGTCTCTCTGTTCCTTCCTTTGAACAAAGAAACTCAAAGTTACCTTTCTGAACCTTCCCCTCAAATTTAGCTTTCAAGATGTTATGGAAAGCAAATTTTCCAACAATCTACCAGCTTTTCAAGATCACTCAGCTTAGCTGTCATTCAATGACTCTGAAGGAGCTGCAAAAAAAGTAGAAATTGTACTCGTCTTGAAGTCAGAAAATGTGCATGTGTTTTTCTCTCCAGCCCATATGACCTTGAAAAAATCACTTCCCCATTTCACTCAAATGTTTTCTCACCTAAAAGACAGGCACACAACACTTACCCTTTCTGCCCCAGAAATCCATGAGGATCCATTGAGGTGGCATGGATACATGTTAGACAAATCAGAAACACTGTTATTGCTTAAACCAAAGGGCTGGAAGGAAATGGCTCTCCCTCAGGGAGGGGCACGAAGCTATTGCACAGAAGCAGTGCAGGAGAATACACAGGTTTTAGAGTGGGGCACATCTAGGGTCATAGCCCACCTCTGCCACTCATAATTCTCCCCTGTGGCCTCTAAGCCCTTCCTTCTTCTCCCATAAAATAGAGGTAAGATGTCACTCATTTGTTGTCAAAATTAAAGAAAATGATTTAAATTCCAAGAGTTAACACTGAATAAAAATGCAATGAAATTTCCTTCCCTAGTGCAGTGGTTAACCATCCAGATTCTACAGCCAGACTAAATGACTCAAATCCCACCCATGTAGCTTCCTATCTGAGTGACCCTGGAAAAATTGCTTAACCTCTCTTATCTTGGCTTCCTCATCTGTAAAACAGGGAGAATTATAATATCTAATACATAGGGTTGTCATGAGAATTAAACTTAAATGAGCATATGACAGTCCTGTGTCACTTACTGATGTGGATATGTTCTGAGAAATTCATCACTGGTCAAGTTCATCACTGTGGAAACATCATAGTGTGTGCTCACACAAACCTAGATGGTCTAACCTACTACACACCTAGGCTAGATGGAATGACCGATTGCTCCTAGGTTTCAAACCTATAAAGCATGTCACTGTGCTAATACTGTGGGCAACTGGAACACAATGGGTAATATTTGTGTATCTAAGCATAGAAAAGGCACAGTAAAAAATGCAGTGTTATATTCTCACAGAACCATTGTTGTATATGCAGTTTGTCATTGACCAAAATTTCTTTATGTGGCACATGACTGCATTTGAAAAATGCTTAAAAACTGCCTGCCCAGCTGGGCTCGGTGGCTCAGCCTGTAATCCCGCGCCTTGGGAGGCTGAGGTGAGTGGATTGCCTGAGCCTGCAGGTTCGAGACCCACCTGGGCAACTTGGTGAGACCTCATCTCTACAATAAATAAAAAATTAGCAGGGTGTGGTAGCGCGCGCCCGTAGTTCCAGCTACTTGGAAAGCTGAGGCAAAAGGATCACCGGAGCCCAGCAGGTCGAGGCTGCAGTGGCCGCTTCCGGCCACTGCACTCCAGTCTGGGCAACAGAGTAAGACTCCAACTCAAAAAA